>NC_056726.1:480455661-480678161 GCF_019279795.1 Protopterus annectens | reverse complement strand
CAGCCTTTTAAGTGAGTCCAGTCATTATTTGAAAAGTGTCCCAAATTTTAGACCTTTGTCCTTGACACTTTTGGCTCTGTCCTTGATTTTAGAGAAAACAGATTGAGAGCTATGCCTTGTAATTATCTGAGAAAATAGTTGCTTGTGTAACTTCAAAGCAGCAGAGCACACTTGCTCATTTCACTGGAATATGTTTACTTTGAATAATATTTTTCAGCAAGATATTTTCTCTGGTGTTGTAGGACTGCCTGCCATCTTCCATACGGCCTTAATGTTTTGGATTTCTCAATCTACACTAAGCTTTTCCACTCCATAGTACTTCCACTAGAAATCCGCAGCATTCAGATCCAGTGAGGAGCATGATCACTAGAAATCTGCAGCATTCAGATCCAGTGAGGAGCATGATCACTAGAAATCTGTAGCATTCAGATCCAGTGAGGAGCATGATCACTAGAAATCTGCAGCATTCAGATCCAGTGAGGAGCATGATCACTAGAAATCTGCAGCATTCAGATCCAGTGAGGAGCATGATCACTAGAAATCTGTAGCATTCAGATCCAGTGAGGAGCATGATCACTAGAAATCTGCAGCACTCAGATCCATTGAGGAGCATGATATCATGAGGACGCAGTGCTTAAAACAGTCACTATGCAAATGGGCATTTGGATGTAGCACTTTCTGGATTTCCTGTACTCCAAAATTGTCTCACATACACCACAATTTTGGTTTCAAGTCACTCCATACAAATAAGCATTGCAGATTTTTTAAAAACAGTGCAACTATCAGATCTCACTGACTTTTTACTTTGCACCATGATTTGCCAACTTCAAAGCATCCACATCAGAAGGAAGTAAGACTTACCATGCAATATATTAACTTGTGCATATACAGTTACCTGCTTATGTGCATGCATTCTTAAAGACAAGCTTCCAGAATGGCAGTATTAATCTAATAGTAGTTTATGTGCCTTTTTTCTTATATGTTGCCCTTATCTTCAGCAATGTTGCAGTAGTGACAATTTCAGTGTATCTTAAGTGAGGTACACCATTGTTCAGCTGTTACCACCTATCCTGCCTTTTGCATGACAACCCCTGATTTCAGCAACTGCATCTTGCATAATAATAATAATAATAATAATAATAATATTAATAATTATAATAAATTGTCCCTGCATTTTAGGTGACAAAATACTTCCAAACTTCTTTCATATAAATCTTGCCGTTAAACTATAATCTTTTATATGAAAAACATAATGTGACATAAAATAACAGAATTAATTAAAATTCTAAAAGAGCAGCTTTATTGCAGCAATAAAATAAAAACAAGTATCCTGAGCTGGTTAAGGGGATGGCTTGTCTAGCAAAGTCTCACATTAAGAAACTATACATTTCAGGTCATATAAAACAGTAGCATCCATAACCGTTACCACAGACCTAAGTTAACTAAATATTCTTTCACTCTGTTGCATAACCATGTTTTAGTAGCATAATAATTGTAGTCCCTCATAAACAAGATCACCCCATTTCTCTTGAGAGTATGCCACTTGTTTTGTTTGTTGTTGCGGGGGGTGTGTATGTGTGTGTGTCTGTGAAGTGGGGTGGAATGAGATTTGTACATGATATTTTCCAGTCGCAGAAATGCTAATGACTGTTGTTTTTCTAGATTATGATTACTGTGCATTTATACATTTCTATTTTAATTAAGCCTTTGAGTAAGGTTACACAGTGGTGAGACATCATCACCTAATGCTTAATCTCACCAAGAGACTGATGCGTAATAAATTTTCTTAAAATAAAAGACACCTCAGTTTGAAGACAAAAGCCTCTACCAGTGCGCCCTACTCCAAGTGACACATGAGGTGCAACTATCATTTAATTGCTGTCAGGCATTTTCTGGTATCAGTTTACCATATGCCAAATAAATTTTGGAAATCTACATAATTTCAAGTTAATAAAGATGGCCTTGTCATTAGAATTATCATGTGTAATGCGTTTAAATCCTTCTGAAGGGCTTTCTTTCCCCTTTCATATTCCATCATGATTTTAAAATAAATGTCAGAGATGCGTTGGCTACACTTAAATTCAAAATCAACTGTAAAATGATTTTCAGTGAACAACTGTAGGAATGAAACAAATCCTCTTAGCAGCATTTTTTTTGTTCAACTTTTGCCTGTCATTTATTTGCAAAATATCGTCGTCAATAAATCCATTGTTTCAGTGAGTTTTGAATAACTGCTGCATGTGACATGTCCAGAGGAGCCTATCTCTGACATCATCCACAGGAGCCTATCTATGGAGCCAGACCAATAGTTAGTGTTTACCTGTGCAGTGACCCATGCAGCATGATAAGTCTTAGCCAAAAAACAACATGGTGCTGTCATGGGGGCTTACTATCATAAATTGTGGGGTGGGAGTAAGGTGCAGTGACATCTAGCTAGCAGGCAGGAATGAGACAGACTACAGCGTAACACAGCAGACATGTTAAACAAGATGTTAGCATCTGGACATGTCTCTGACCAATGGTAACATAGTGTGGCTATACCATTTCACAAATGGAAGATTGCATCAGATGCAAACAATTGTATATCCATTAGCCTTACCAGCAGTCTGTGTAAAATCATGTAGTTTTAATTAAGCTTACCCATAAAGCTTTCAAACTTTAATTACCAGAATCAGAGGCAAAGTTTAAAACAATCAAGGAGAAATGTTTCATATCAGGGACACAGGACACATTTTAGATATTAGTACTACTGTCCTTAAACGGTGACATAATAAAGGGAGCTGAATAATCATTTATTTCCAGAGGTAAAACAAGTCTGTCACTTTAATAGTTGTCAGTGTTTATTGACTTCCATCCACCACCTTTTTGTATGCAATCACCAATTTTAGTAGGAGCACAGCAAAATGTTGAGCCAAACTCAGGTATGTCCCTGAAAATCAGGGGGGCTGGAGAGATGTCATACCCAAAATGCTATAGGCTACATAAAGCTGTTACTTATGGAACAAACAGTATGGATTGGTAACAGAGAGAGCTTACCAGTTGAATTTTATGACATTCTTTGAAATAGAAGCAGGAACACTTCAAGAAGCGCTAACAATGCTTGCTAGGCATGTGACACTTCCATCTAAGGGAGTAACTAACAAATCTAAAACATCAAATGACAACTTATGTGTAATTCAAAAAGTAAAAACCACTGGTAAAGCAATAAGACAGGACATAACAATCAGGCTGCAGGAGTTGTCTGTCTTCTGTCTCGGTGGGGATTATTATTGGTCTCCCCCAAAATTTTGTAATAGGGCCACTTCTACTGTATTCTTCACAGATATACAAATTAGAAATGGGCTCTGCATATCTATATATGCTGATGACTGCAAAGTGGGTAATATATTTACTTCATTAAAAATAGCAAAGTTCTCCAAAATGGTATACAAAAATGTGGGCCTAATGAAATAAATGTAGCATTATGCGGCTTGGCACAAAGGACTTCAGCTATAACTGCAAAATAAATGGTCAAAAAAATAAAACAGCAATAATGTAAGTAAGGAGCATATCAAGGCACTCCAGGGAGATCTCTGTACAACTGGATACCTGATTGATTTGGCCCATTACTGTATATGGTTATGTGTTTCATCCTCTTCAAACAAGCCACTTGAAATAACCTGATACGGTTCAATTCTTTACTATAAAAATCACAGGGCTGGAAAATTTGGACTATTCAGGAAGGTTTCTGGAATTTCCATTACATTCTTTTTATTTTAGATTACTTCAATGCAAAATCTATCTGTCTGGTAAAGCAATATCTGAATAATTTCTAACTGATCATTTTATGCCTAAATACCCCAGTAGGAGCTAACTCCATTCTGGAGTATCTAATACTAAAACACACTTCTGAACCTATGAATTAGACACTGGTAATGGAAAATGGCTTTTGGGACATGGGATGTCACCTCACTGCAGGGAAAAGGGCTAGAATGTGTGCAGAAGGTTAAAAAAACATATTATCTAAATACCATTTCTCTTACCTCTAAACTCAATATTGGTGTGGAAACCAAACATTTTGGGGGCAGTCTCTCTCTTTTACTCTGAATCTGCCCCTTGGGAAAAGCCCTGGGTGGGTATGGGGATATTCAAAAGATCCCAGCTGAATCCTGCACAGTTGGAGTGTGTTACTAGACAAGAACGTTGCATCAGTGGTACCATAACTTGTGGAAAGGAAAACCATTTTGTACAAAAGCAGAGTTGTTTGAGGTATTCACCCTTTTTGAAGATTAAAGGTGAGATGATTGATAGGAAGCCAACTAATGACTCTGCTGTTCAACTGGCAGACTTGTGTGCTTACGTGTAAGAGGGTGGGTTATGATCAGGAGGCACAGCTCAACTGATATGAACCTGAATGATGAATTCGTACTGCATTTCTGTACTAGTTATGGATTGTCTATAATGAATACCATGTTCAAACACAAGATTGCTCATGAATGTATTAAGCACCACCTCACCCTGGGCCTACTGCTGAGAACTGATGTTAACACTAAAGCATAAGACCTGAAAATGGTATGCTCTACACCCTCAGACTAAGAAAGATGCAGAGCAGTCAAATAATTGCTTCTTGATTGCATCAAAACAATGAGGCACCAGCTAGACAATGACAGTATACCCGTGTGCGTAAGTGACAAGCTGGACAATGACAGTGTACCCGTGTGCGTAAGTGACAAGCTGGACAATGACAGTGTACCTGTGTGTATAAGCGACAAGCTGGACAATGACAGTATACCTGTGTGTATAAGTGACAAGCTGGACAATGACAGTGTACCCGTGTGTGTAAGTGATAAGCCGGACAATGACAGTGTACTTATGTGTGTATGTGACAAGCTGGGCAATGTCAGTATACTCGTGTGTATAACTGACAAGCTGGACAATGACAATTTACCCATGTGTATAAGTTACAAGCTGGACAATGACAGTGTACCCATGTGTGTAAGTTACAAGCCTGACAATGACAGTGTACCCGTGTGTGTGTAAGTGACAAGCTGGACAATGACAGTGTACCCGTGTGTATAAGTTAAAAGCTGAACAATGCCTGGGTACCCATGTGTGTAAGTGACAAGCTGGTCAATGACAGTGTACCTGTGTGTGTAAGTGACACTCTGGACAATGATAGTGTACCCGTGTGTATAAGTTACAAGCTAGACAATGACAGTGTACCCATGTAAGTGACAAACTGGATGATGACAGTGTACTTATGTGTGTAAGTGACAAGCTGGACAATGACAGTGTATTCATGTGTGTAAGTGACAAGCTGGACAATGACAGTGTACCAGTGTGTATAAGTTACATGCTGGTCAATGATAGTGTACCCGTGTATGTAAGTTACAAGCTAGACAATGACAGTGTACCCATGTAAGTGACAAGCTGGACGATGACAGTGTACTTATGTGTGTAAGTGACAAGCTGGACAATGACAGTGTATTCATGTGTGTAAGTGACAAGCTGGACAATGACAGTGTACCCATGTGTATAAGTTACATGCTGGACAATGATAGTGTACACATGTGTGTAACTGACAAGTTGGACAATGACAGTATATCCATGCGTGCAAGTGACAAGCTGGCAATGACAGTATACCTGTGCGTGTAACTGACAGTAACCTGGAAATGCTTATGCAATGGTTCTGTACAGGATACTTTCAGTTTCCTCCACCAGGGAGCTTCTTCCACATACAAGGACAGGCTGTGGTTGTTATGGAATGTGACTGGACCATATTCAAGAACTCAGTAGCTGAGGTTGCAACAAAGAACTGTGATGTATAGGTGGAGGGCACCTGTCATGACAGTGACACAAGAAGCCACTGGTGGACAAAGCTGGAAAGAGAAACTGTCACGTTACAGACAGAGGCCTCCATTGCAGTACTAGCAGTGAGGTTTCCAGATCTGTCTAATAGGTACTGACAAGGCGAGAAGGCAACTACTGCAACAGTTGCAAGGTGAATGCGAGGCATGGGAGGACTTTGGTAAGGCCATGAAGAATAGCATTCACATAGCCTCAAATAGGTTAGGTAAATCATCCAGCAACTTTTTGGGAGGATGGTGAGTACGTTTTCCAAGTTGTTATCAGTAAAGGTGAAAACATGTTGCCCACAAATGGGGACATTGTTGGAAAGTGGAGGGAACTTTTGAGCCTGGTGAATTTGTACTATTTTGAGGAGGAAGTGCCAGAAACAGTAGGTAGGTTTGGATCAGTTTCTACAGATGATGTCATTGTGGCAAATAAACAGATCTGAGAAGTTATGGCTGCATGACAGAATAAGATGGAGACAGAAATGCTGATGGTGCTGGACATTGTTGGAGTATCATGATTAAAGTGCCTTTTTAATGTTGCCTAGAGAAAGGGTGATCTGTACATCACCACCCTGATTGGAGAACAAATGTTCTCCAGCAGGGTGTTACTGTACAGCTAATACCCACTGAAAATGAGTCTGCTATTTCACTGCAGCATATTAAGCTGCCATGAAGTTCAGACAATTAAAATCTAAACGGCAGCCATTTTTTATGCTCACTAAAAAATCTACAAAACCAACAGAGACCTCCAAAGCAAACATCCAAGCAACCTCCACCCCCCAACACAAACCATGAAACACATACTTCACAAAACCAGTGTGCCATGCAATCACAGCCCTTAAGGCAAAATAACATACCCAACATACTAGTAATAGTTGACTCTATAGTCAGGCACACTGACGTCCCACTCACTACGCTGAATAAGGAGAAAGTTACAGTTAGCTGCCTGTCGGGTGCCAGGATCCACCACATAACACAAGCACTCAGGTCACTCCAGAACAAGTACAAATATAACTCTGTCATTGCCCATGTCGGTGTGAATGACTTGAGCCATACCTCCCTGGACTACATGAAAAGAGACATGGAAGAGCTCTCTGATCAAGTAGTCCAGGCCGGTATGACCCTGACCCTGAGTAGCATCCTGCTCTCACCAAGAATGATACCACGGTATAAAGAAAAAATTCTCTATTTCAACAATTGGCTAAGTTTCTGGTGTCATTCAAAGGGGGTCCAGTGTCTGTCTGCCTGGGATGACATGCTCGACAAGCCACGCTGCTTCACTAGAGACGGCTTGCACCTGTCACCCTTAGGCTTTCGAATACTTGCCAAGGCTCTTGCCACCCCCATAGTGCCTTTTTTAGGCAAGGCTCAAAAGACAAACCCACCACCATAAATAGCACAAGTAACAAAAAACTGAGGGTAATGCTACTCAATGCCAGAAGTCTAAACCTCAAAATGCACGCACTCGAGGCACTCCTCAGTATGGAGAAAATCGATATATGTGCAGTAACAGAAACCTGGTTTAAGGCTCCAAAGAGCACCCCAGCACTACCAGGCTACAACTCATACCATACATTTCGGCCACAGAATCCAAACTGAAATACAAAAGGTGGGGGCATATCCATATTCATCAAGGATACCCACACCTCCAGGTTAGTGTCACAGCACGTTGCTTCAGAGATCATCCACGTGCAGCTAACAATGGGCAAAACTGCAATTCAAATTGAAGCTTGCTACAGATCACCCACCATGTCCCAGGACCCCCATTCTGTGTTTCTGGAAACACTGGGAAACATAAAGGTCCTACCAAATACTCTAATATTGGGTGATTTCAATTATCCAAACATTAAGTGGGAGAACTACTCACTAACTCCCTTGCCCAACTTTTCCTACAGTTTATAAACTCAGACACCCTGGTTCAACTGGTCAACACTCCCACCAGAGGTGACAACATATTGGACCTGGTCATCACCAACATGGGTGACCATTGTTCCACACCAGAGGTCAACCCCTTGCTGGTTAGATCTGACCATAAACAAATCACTTTGGATATCCATATTCTGCCCCCACCCCTGGACAAGAAAGCCACCGTGAAAAACTTTTCAAAAGCAAACTTCACGTTACTTAAGACTGAGGTGGAAAGTTTCAAAGCCCCCATGCTGAAGGATAACACTGTCCAAGCTGCAAAATCCTTTACTAATGCATTCTACGGGCAGCTACAAGAATGCATGGATCGTACCATCCCAAGCAAAACCAAGACTCACTCCTCCAAGAAAAGGAAACCAGTGTGGTGGACCCCTGCTATAAACAAGCTATACAATAGAAGAAGGAAACTAGTACAGAAAAGAGTAAAATCCCAAGAAGGGAAGACATCCCTTATCAGTATCAGCAAGAAACTATGATCCCTCATAAAATTATCCAAGGCTAGCGGTGAAAGAAAAATTACCAAGGACTCCAAAGATAACAACAAGGCATTCTTTAGCTATGTCAAGAATCTAAGTGGCAATGCTCAGATCTGCTCGGAGTTAGTGCAGAATGGCACAAAATACACTGAACCGACCAATATCACCAACATCCTGGTAGACAGGTTCAATGCAAACTTCACCCCCTCTCACCCCCAAAAGGGCCCATAACCATACCAGAAGAATGTAGAGTCCCTGAAATCACAGACACTCAGGTTAAAACAGCCCTCTCCAAAGCTAAAAACACAGCATCAATGGGACCAGACAGTGTCCCAGGCTGCGTCCTACATGAGCTCAAAGACGAACTAACCCCTCACCTAAACACATTGTTCAAACTCAGCCTCTCCACAGGTTACATACCCATAGAGTGGTGCACAACAATGGTTATTCTGTTCCACAAAGGTGGAGCCACAACAGACCCCAGGAAATATCGCCCTATAAGCCTGAGTAGCTTGGTCTGCAAGGCTATGGAGTGCATCATCATGGAACTCATTAACAGAGACATTGGGAACCTCAAAACACTGGACCCTACCCAGTCTGGCTTTGTTAAGGGCAGATCATGCCTTCTAAACCTGGTGGACTTCTTTGAGACAGTTACCAAGGCTATAGACGAGGGAAAGGCGGTACACACAGCCTACCAAGACCTCGCTAAGGCCTTCGACACCATTCCTCATTCTAGTATTATAGACAAACTCACCAGCCTGAACATAAACCCCTATATAACGAGATGGGTTGCCAACTGGCTCACGGACAGAACCCACATGGTGAGAGTTGCGTGAGCTAGGTCCAGCTCTAAACGGGTTACAAGTGGAATTCCCCAGGGCTCAGTCCTAGGACCCGTCCTGTTCGGCATATACTTCTCAGAGGTACAGGCAAGGACAGGAGGACTATGGCTAACCAAGTTTGCAGATGACTGCAAACTAGGAGGCTATAATTGACTCTCCGGCTGACACAGACATCCTCCAAAAGGGTCTCACTGAGACGGATACCTGGTGTCAAAATCATGGCCTCAAGCTAAATGCCAAAAAGTGCATAGTCATCCCCTTTGGAAAAAACAAAGTACCCACAAACTACCACATAGATGGTAGACCCCTAAATACGGAAGCCGTAATAAGGGATCTGGGGACCCAAGTAGATAGTAATCTCATCTTTGATAATCACATTGCCAAAGTCATTAGAAAATCCTTCTACGTGGCCCACCTAATCACAAAAGGGTTCACATCCAGATCAAAAGAGGTCATTGTGCCCCTCTACTCATCACTCATCAGACCCATCTTAGAGTACAACACCCCATTTGGGATGTACCTTAAAGACACCTGCAACAGCTGGAAAGACCACAGAAGTACCTCACCAAGAGGATCACTGGCCTCAAACAGATGCCCTATGCAGCTCGACTGAAGAAACTCCAGTTGTACTCGGTTGCATACCGCCTACTCAGAGATGATCTCTGCCTGACATACAAGGCCATGTCCAACCCAGAATTGATGGACATGCTCCACCTAAAGAAAACCTTATCCCCTCGAGCCACACGTTCTAGGGATCTAAACCTAACCACAACAATAAATAGGATGTGCTGGAGGGATAGATTCCTGTCCCAGAGACTTCCCATGCTTTGGAACAAGATCCCAATCTACATTAGGCAGAGCTCTTTGCTAACACTCTTCAAAACAAACCTTGATGAGTGGATGGGAAACAGAAAGTTTACCCCGGGGATCACTTCAGTGGCTCTGCTGGACAGAGGCACAGGGAACTAATCTAAGGAGGCGGCGAAAGCCAACACATTCTGGCTAGGCTTATAAATGCCTTCAGGCAGACAGCCTAGTATCCACCTATGAACCTATGAACTTATGAACCTAAATGTTTAGAAAGCATACAATTAAAATGGAAAGGAAAGTTTGCATGTGAGTTTCTGTTGATGTGTGTGTGAACATTGTGCAGCAAAAATAATGGATGGGGTGGGGGTGAAGAGTGGCTAAAAGTGGCTATTAATTGCTTTGTGTGTTTAAATGTATGTATGTGTGTGTGTGTGTGTGTGTGTGTGTGTGTGTGTGTGTGTGTGTGTGTGTGTGTATGTTTTCGTTTTTAAAGGTCTGCGTGAGTCTGTATGTATGTGTGTATGTGTGTGTGTGTGTGTGTGTGTGTGTGTGTGTGTGTGTGTGTGTGTGTCTGTGTGTGTGTGTGTGTGTGTGTGTGTGTGTGTGTGTATGTGTGTGTGTGTATGTTTTGTTTTAAAGGTCTGCGTGAGTCTGTATGTGTGTGTGTGTGTGTGTGTGTGTGTGTGTGTGTGTGTGTGTGTGTGTGTGTGTGTGTGTGTGTGTGTGTCTTTCTAAACTTTAAATTTGCATATCTTTATATTTTGATATAAAATGCTTCCTTCTACATAATAAAGCAAGTGTGATTCATTAGGTGGAGGAACTATTTTACATCAGAAATATATAAAAAGTATGAATATACTATTAAAAAAACAAATATAAAACAATTTTGCAGATAGTCCATTCTTTAAGTGCAACAATGTCATCCAAGACATCCAGAGATGTACAGGCCCTCTGCTTGTGACATTATGGCTCAGAACACCATTGGGTATGTGTTATTTACATAATAACGCACTTCCTGTTGGCATTATTGCTTGCATGGTGAGGGGAGCAGTACCTTTAGACTAGCAAAATGAGGTGGTGGTCTAATTTTCAAAAACAGGGACAGGATGATATGTGACCTTTGCAAAGGGATCTCTACAGGAGTATCTATTCCAGGGTGCTGGAATGGAGGCTTCATCTCACAGATAAATCTCTGATTCAGAAGCAACAGTGCAGATTGTTTCCTGCCTGTACATGGAACACTGTTTCAACTCTTTATCCTGGCACAGCTACTGAATGGGCTTTGAGAATGTATTGGTATAGGCTACATGTGTTTTGTGAACCTACAGAATAGATATGAGTGTATACCCAAGAATATCCAGTGGGAGGTGCTATAACAGTATAAGATCACAGGACTCCTAGCACACACTATTCAGACCCTGTAGTGTCAAGTGTGTCCAAATTCTTTGCATTGTCAAATATATAAAAGATGGACATACACATTTTTTTCAAGAATGTGTCTTGTTTACCCTTTCAGTTTATGATTGTCATAGACAGGATCTCAATGTGCCATTGAAGGTTTAAAGAAGCTTTAGTTTGGGGATGTGAGGTTTACAGATTATGTGTTCTCTTGGCCTTAACCGATTACAGTCTGTTATGCACTAAAGTAGTTTGCTATTGAGTTTGAAGTGAATAGGCTGAAACCAGGCCCTTCATATTAAAAGTCATTGCTATGTCCCGGAAAAGAATGAATTACTCTCTGCAGGTGAGAGGGAAATAATTACCTCAAATAGAGGAGATAAAGTATCCTTGGGATTATCATTGTTTTAATATAAGTATTACCTCTCAAAAGCATACCATATCATCACAAAATTCAAAGTAAGGTGAGAGAATGAAAGGATAACTACCTAGTAAGTTCTACACTAAGTAGAATATCTTACAGGAACATTACTTGATTGACCAAATGAGTATTTAGAACCTTGACGCAAATGGCTGTAGAATGTATGTAGAGTAGGTAAATAACACAAAAGTACTACCAATTTGAATAATCCCAGGCATATTGTTAATTAAAGGTAGTGATATTCAAAATATATATGTATTCAAAATGGTTAAGCCAAAGTTTCTGAATGAAGTTACAGGGGAAAAGCAAACTGACCAGAAGTTGTTTGTGGCAATGGAAATACTGCAGGTGCTGTACTGCACTGTTGTAGTGAAGTGAAAACTGAGTTATACAGTGACACGTTCAATATGTCTGGCAGATAGCAGAGATGATCAAGTCTCTGAGCTGCTAATGAGCAGTTTCCTTTAGCCAGGGGTAGAGGGTTTGATTCTTTCTACCTGCATTTGCCTTATGTCTGACTTTAAGCATGTCAGTTGATCAGAGAGTGTTCCTGGGTCATACCTGAAAAGGGACACTTGTGTCCAGTGAACTTACCTGATAAACAAATATATTTAAAAAAAAAATACTGTTCAGTCTATGTCCCTAGCCTCATATTTCATCATGAGCTCCGGGTAGGGACTTAAGGGATTAGATCACAGATACAAGTGACAGAAACAAGGTTTCTTTACGGGACTGCCCAGGATGTACCTGTCAAGTGATGGGCATTAAAAATCACAGCAGCAGCCTTTAACAGTCATAGCAAGGGGGGATGCAAAACAGGAGCATTTTTTTAAGTTTTAGAATATTAAGCTGTCAAAAGTTTAACTCCATATACGCAATGATAAAGAATCTTTGTACAGGCTTAATTCACTTATTTTGTAATATATGCATTATAAAACGGTCTAACCTTATGAAGAAAATCAGTACATCTAAGAAGAGTAGTCCTAAATATGTGGAAAAAATTCATATTACTTTCCTTAAATCACAGAAGTTGAGTAGTATGGCTTTGCCCAAAATTTGTCACAGACCAAGAAGCTCAGCAATTTTGGAGATTCTTGAAGTGCAACTCCAGTCAACAAGAGGCATTTGAGGTAGTTTGGGCACCTAGCAAAGATGCCCCTGCACATCTCTGGTGAAAGGCATACCAGGCTTGGCCCATTGGAAGAAGCTGTCAAGAAGACCATGGATACAATGGAGAGAGTACACAGCTCCACTTACCTAGAAATGATTGACAATCCAATAGAGAAGGGTAGGGGCACTTACAAGGAATAAGACAATCTGATTGGCTCTGCAAAGCTTGGTACCATTACACCCCTCATTAGAATCATAGATTATTTGGCATCCTATGCAGGTAACTCATCTGGCATCCCTCAACTCTTATGTTAAAAAAAGAAAGTTGAGGACCAAAATGAAGGGAAAAAAAAGCTCTACTGCTGTTAAACTGTAGCAACCTGCTTGCTACAAATGTAACAAGTGGCTTGCTACAGTTAAAATATCACACACAAAGAGCTTCAGAGCTTTAACCATGACCACCAATAAACTACCAACAATCATTTCTGAATGCCAGTAATGCACTACCACACCATCAGCATCTGCTGATCGAGTCGTCTAACCCCACGCACCTGGGGTAGACACCAACATTACCAGAGCTTCTGTCCTTTATAGGACAAGTGGTTTATAAATGGATGGAAGAAGGAACTATGAAAGGTGTGATGATCATGCCCTGGCCCAGCAATCAAGGAGCTTCAATCCTCACCACTAACATCAGGGAGGTCATCTCCTAGAAGAGGAAAGGATAACTAATACACACAGTAAAATACAATTTCCCTTAAGTGCACACAGGGATCACAGTCAGAATGGGGCTGGTTGCTCCCTTGCTCACCAGGTCCCCAATAAGACTCCCCACTGGCACAGCTATAAGGTCCAGATCTCAGCCTAGCTAGCAAGCTAACCTCCAGAACCCTCTCTGTCCAACCAGTGCTTCATGTCCCTGCCCAGGTAGCTGACACACACTCACACTTTAAGATAAGTATTTATACAACTTCACAGACACTCCTGGGAAAGGCTGACACAGATTCTCCAGCTGTGCCCCTTTACCCAGACTATACTGTAGTAATTTCTGCCACCACCAGCTAATATTATCAGCTATTAAAAGGCCCTTAAAAGGGTGTCTAATTATTACTGTGCAATATTATAATCCAATGGTAGTATGACACACAGTCAAGGCTTAATTTGGATTGACTTAGACAGTAAAATCTGTAAATATGTAATGTACTTTAGAGGTTAAATTATCTCTACATAAACCAACCACAGGTAAAGGTTTTTAAAATATTTAATAATAAATAATTAAAATGCAAGACAAAACTATTACACCACAGAGATATCTAAGAGTTCAGAGATCACACAGAAACGTAAAACAATACAGGTCTGATGTCAAAGAAAAACACTTAATCTAACTTTCTAATCTTTAGCTAATTGTATTTGAAAATACAGTGCTATAATCCTACTTACATACATAAAGAGCCAGCAGTGCTGGGTTAGATGTCCAAAATAAAAATGCTTCCTTTTCTCTTACTCAGCAATAGTTTTTAAACACTAACCAACAGCTCTCTAAGGCCCTCCCAAATTACATAATTTTAACACTTAGTCTGGAGTTCCCAGGCCACAAACTGCATTATTTAGCAAGCTAACACCTGCTCAGGAGACTACAACAATAAAAGGAATTTCACATATGCACTCTAGCAGAAACCAGAGCAATAAAGCACCTTCCACATATAAATTCTGGCCCTTAACTTTAACATTAAAACAATGGGCCTGAAACCTTCATCCAGACTCATTGGAGCTGACTTGTAAACATCAAAGTGATTCATAAGATATTTTCAGCTTCAAAAGACACATTTGAAATGCTTGGCTTGGTTTTCCTAACAGCAGATGGCAATGTTGCAACAATCTTGAAGTTCACATTTTACAGTGTTTTCTTTCATTTAAAAACACAAGCCTGTATTTTACATTTAGTTATGAAATTGATAGAATTATGTATCAAATTCTATTTGACTAAGCTGGCAGCCTTCGCCCATCTTCCTCCAATCTTCATACCCCCCCCCCCAGGGAATTCAAGCAAGTTTTTCAAGTGCCCCTTAAGAAACATCGCTTGAGAGTGTCAGGTCTATCTGGGTGTACCTCACCCCATTCCCTGTCTTGAGACCCCATCTGCATTGGCATTGCTACTCCCACTGCGGTGGTGCACTGACATATGTGCTTGAAACCCCAGGCTCCATCTTATCAACTTGACATTTTGCTGACTGGCTCTGTTTAACCATATTAGAGGGTCGTGACCTGTCATTACACTGAATTTTCTTCCATACAGATAAGGCTGAACTCTTTGCAGTGCCACACTATAGCTAGACATTCCTTTTCTACAGCTGCATAGCATTCCTCTCTGGGTTGGAGCCTACTACTAAGATAAACCATTGGGTGCTCTTCCCCTCTGAAGAAATCTGGCTAAGTACAGCCCCCACCCCATGTTTGAAAGCATCCACCTGTACAACAAATTATTTGCTGTAATCTGGACTGGCTAACACAGGGGGTCCTCCCAAAGCTTCCTTAAGCTTCTGAAATGCCTGCTCACATGCTGGGATCCACACTACCTTATCTGGCCTGTTCTTCCTTGTCAGATCTGTGAGGGGAGCAGCTATGGTACTTTAATTGGGAACGAACTTTCTGTAGGACCCTGCTGTCCTTAAGAATGCCCTCACCTGCTTTTTGGTAACAGGTGCAGGCCATGCCTGAATGGTTTCCACTTTGGCAAGTTCTGGCCTTATCTTACCACTCCCCACTCTATGTCCTAGGTAGGAGACCTCTGCCATACCCACCTGACATTTGCTCTGCTTAATGGTCAACACTGCCCTCTGTAGTCTGCCTAGCACCTCCCTGACATGCTGAAGGTGCTGTTGCCAGGAATGGCTGTAGATAGCAATATCATTCATGTAAGCAAGGGCAAACCCTCCTGCTCCTGCTAAGATATGATCTACCAGCCTCTAGAAAGTTGAGGGGGCATTCTTCATCCCAAAGGACATCTTTGTGAATTCATACAAGCCAAAAGGAGTCACAAAGGCTGACTTCTCTCTAGCACTGGGAGTCAAAGGCACCTGCCAGTAACCCTTGGTAAAATCAATGGTTATAAGATACTTAGCCCCACCCAGCTGCTCTAGGGCCTCATCTGTCCTAGGTATGAGGTAAGCATCTGTCTCTGTGTGACTATTTAATTTCCTGTAATCCACACAGAACCTGGTACTGCCATCCTTCTTTGGCAGCAGTACCACTGGGGAGGCCCAGGGACTGTTGGACTCCTGAATCACCCCTAGTTCTAACATCTCCTGTACCTCTTCCCTCGGAGTCTGTTTGACTCCCTCAGGCACCCTATAAGGGGCCTGCCTAATAGGCCTTTGGGGTCCTGTATCCACCTGGTGCTGCACCAGGTGGGTGCTCCCTGGTTTCCCGGTGAACATGCCCCCAAACTCCTGCAACACATGGTAAGGTTTCATCATGTTAACATAGTACAATTTGTGCCCCTGCCTTCTGCCTAGCAGTTCCACCATGTAGTTAACATCACTTACCTTTCTTACCACCTTGTAGGGTCACTCCCAAGCTGCTTGCAACTTGTTGTGTCTGAGAGGAATGATAACCATTACCTGCTGCTTCACAGCATACTCTCTAGCTCGAGCATTCCTGTCATACCACACCTTTTTCTGTTGTTGGGCTTCTGCCAGGTTCTCCTGGGCCAGGCCCATGAGTTCCCTGAGCCTTGTCCTGAGGTTCAGGACATATGCCACAACAGACTCCTTGTGAGACTCACACTCACCTTCCCACTCATCTCAAATTAAATCTATAGATCCACTCACCCTATCCCCATACAGCAACTCAAAGGGTGAAAAACCTGTGGATTCTTGGGGAACCTCTCTGTAAGCAAACAACAGATGGGGCAAATATGTGTCCCACTCCCTCTTAA
The DNA here is from genome assembly GCF_019279795.1 of Protopterus annectens. Taxonomy (NCBI): domain Eukaryota; kingdom Metazoa; phylum Chordata; order Ceratodontiformes; family Protopteridae; genus Protopterus; species Protopterus annectens. Next base: position 480,661,404 of record NC_056726.1, on the reverse strand, counting down.
ACTGATCTGCAAATGCCTGTAGCATGGACTTGATTGTAGAGTTTAACCTCTCAACAAGACCATTAGTCTGGGGATGGTAGGGGTGGTCTTCATGTGCTTCACCCCAGAGGACTTCCACAGACAAGCTAGCAGGTCTGACATAAAATTGGCACATCTGTCAGACAGTATTTCCTTTGGGAAACCTATCCTGATGAAAATCTCTAGCAAAGCATTTGCTACCTTCTTGGTCTCAATAGACGACAAAGCCACTACCTCAGGGTATTGTTTAGCATAATCTACAATCACTAGGATATACTCTTTTCCCTGTGGAACCTGGGGTACTCAGAGGACCCACAATATCCATAGCTACCCTCTGAAATGACTCCTCAATCACAGGCAAAGGCATCAAAGGAGCTCTCACCTTGTCTTCTGCCTTACCTACCTTTTGACACTGTTCACAGGTCCTGCAATACCCTGTTACATCTCTGGAAATTCCAGGCCAATAGACGTTTTGCATAATATGCCTCTTTGTACGTTTTATGCCCATATGACCTGCAAAAGGTATATCATGGGCTATGTCTAGAAGCGCCAGACGGTAAACTCTAGGCACTACCAACTGCTGTACTCTCTCACCTTCTAGCCCTCCCTCAGGGATCCACTCTCTGTACAGTAACCCTTTGTTCCAGTATACAGATTCCCCCTTCCCTTGAGAATCAGGTGCCCCCCTAGCTATCTGCCTCATGCCTTGCAATATAGGGTCTCAGAGCTGAGCCTGTCTCAAGTCTCTCCTTGTAACCCTTCCCAGCTCCCCTTCCACAGGAAGTCTGGCATCCCCTGACAGTGGTGCTTCACTGTCAGCCTGGGTACTACTACGCACCTCTACCTTTGCAGTCACTGTGTCCAAGGGACCATCAGTTCCCACAAGCAGCTGTGGCTCACCTTCAGTCTCACTGCTACAGAGCAGCTCTCTCCCTGAAGTAACCACCTCAGCAGTCCTGGCTGCAAGTGTGCAGTCTATCTTGGTCTCTCCCAGGCTACCAGACTTACATACTTGTCTCCAAGCCTGACTGTGTGTAACTGCACAAGTGCAGGGTACAGCACTATCCAAATCCTTCCCTCTCAGGACATCTGCAGGATGGTAGTTCCGTACCCCTGTTGTCTCAAGACACCCCACTGTTGGCATTTTGTTTTCTCACTTACTGGCTACCTCTCCTTTGGTTCCCCACCTTGCTTCCATGGGCATCTGTATGTCACATGGCCCCACTGGTTGCATTCAAAACATTTAACCCTAGCCCCTGAATGTATACCTGGACTAGTGGCTTCCCCTGCTACTGGTGGATTCTGTTGTGGCAGCCTGTGCTGCCCACCATGGATTCTTTTAGTCCCATGAGCAGTACTGGAGGTCCCTTTCCTGTGCAGGGCTGCCCTGCTTGCTAGGTATAGGTCTCCCTTCTTCCCCAACTCCTCTGAAGTAGCACACTATCAGCTAACCAGATCCTCATGTCCTCAGGCAAAGTGCTAAGGGCTTGTTCCCTTACCAAAAGGTCTGCCAGCCCTTCCAAAGTGGTGACCTGACATCCACTCACCCAGCTATGAAAATAAGTGCTCAGCTCAGCAACATATTCACATACATTTTCATCTGCCTTGTGTCTATGCTCATGAAACATTTTCCTATACATTTCAGGTGTTAGCTTAAACATTCCAACAAGTGTCTATTTACAGCAGTATAATCAAAACAGTCAGTGTCATGCCTCTTTGCTAAAGAAGTTACAGCTTTACCATGGAGTAAGGGGGTCAGGAACTGTACCCAGAGCCCTTGGTCAACTTCATACTGTTTATATACCCGCTCAAACATATGAATGAAGCTATCAAAATTATCCCCTTCTTTAAACTGTGGAAGAAATTTACTGACTTTTGTGCTTCTGGGGTTCGGTTAGTTCCTTCCCCATTACCTCCATGACTCTGGCAAAGAGTCAGCATTTCCCTCTCATACCTCCTCTGCTGTTCATTTTCCTCAGCTTGTAGACTCCTCATTTTCTCAGCTCCTTCTAGTTCCATACGCCTGGCCTCCAACTCAAGTCTCTTTAGCTCCAGCTGGATTTTTAAGTCCACTGCAGAAAGGATGAGCTGTCCATTCTCCGAGGATATTGTATCTCCACTGTCAGTCTGATTGTCCTCCAGGCTGCTGTTTTCTGATGCAGCTGTAACTAAGATTGCAATCAGGTCTGCCTTAGTCAGGTCTGCCTTAGTCAGGTTTCCATGCACCTGTTCCTTAGCCTGGCACATCTCTGCCTGCTGGCTCCTTGTCAGCTTTCCATACTCCTCTGCTGACATGCTGCCTGCTCACCCTGACTAACACTAAGCTAACAAAAGAAATAAAACAATTGTGATCTGAACTCTGAGTATACACTGCATGGCTGTTTTAGAGTACAAAACACTTTTAGAGATCACTGTACATAAGCTACAGGAATTTGCTCTACCCACACCACTACAAGCCAATTAGTGTTTTCCAACTAATCAGTATGTGATGTGGATTGGATCCCACCACAGCAAACCAATATGTGATAGGATATCCCAACCACTGCAACCAATATGTGATGACCGTACCCTGGCCCAGCAATCAAGAAGCCTCAATCCTCACCACTAACACCAAGGATGTCGTTTCCTCAAAGAGGAAATGATAACTAATACACACAGTAAAGTACAATTTCCCTTAAGTGCACACAGAAATCACAGTCAGTCTGGGGCTGGTTGCTCCCTTGCTGACCAGGTCCCCAATAAGACTCCCCACTGGCACAGCTATAAGGTCCAGATCTCAGCCTAGCTAGCAAGCTAACCTCCAGTACCCTCTCTGTCCAACCAGTGCTTCATGTCCCTGCCCAGGTAGCTGACACACACTCACACTTTGAGATAAGTATTTATACAACTTCACAGACACCCCTGGAAAAAGCTGACACATATTCTCCAGCTGTGCCCCTTTTCCCAGACTATATGGTATTAATGTCTGCCACCACCAACTGATATTATCAGGTACTAAAAGGCCCTTAAAAGGGTGTCCAATTATTACTGTGCAGTATTATAATCCAATGGTAGTATGACACACAGTCAAGGCTTAATTTGGAGTGACTTAAATGGTAAAATCTGTAAATATGTAAAGTACTTTAGTGGTTAAATTATCTCTACATAAACCAGCCACAGGTAAAGGTTTTTAAAATATTTAATAATAAATAATTAAAACACAAGACAAAACTACTACACCACAGAGATATCTAAGAGTTCAGAGATCACACAGAAAATTAAAACAATACAGTAGACAGATCTGATGTCAAAGAAAAACACTTAATCTAACTTTCTAATCTTTAGCTAATCTTAAGAGAAAACACAGTGCAATAATCCTGCTTACATACATAAAGAGCAAGCAGTGTGCTGGGTTAGATGTCCAAGATCAAAATGCTTCCTTTTTTCTCACTCAACAATGGTTTTTAAACACTAACCAACAGCTCTCAAAGGCCCTCCCAAATTACATCATTTTAACACTTAGGCTTGAGTTCCCAGGCCACAAACTGCATTATTTAGCAAGCTAACACCTGCTCAGGAGACTACAACAATAAAAGGCATTTCACATATACACTCTAGCAGAAAACAGAGCAATAAAGCACCTTCTACATGTAAATTCTGGCCCTTAACTTTAACCTTAAAACAATGGGCCTGAAACCTTCATCCAGACTCACTGGAGCCGACTTGTAAACATCAAAGAGATTCATAAGATCTTTTCAGCTTCAAAAGACAGATTTGAAATGCTTGGCTTGGTTTTCCTAACAGCAGATGGCAATATTGCAACAATCTTGAAGTTCACATTTTACAGTGTTTTCTTTCATTTAAAAACACAAGCCTGTATTTTACATTTATTTATTACTTCAGAGATGACAGACACTCAAGCCTGAGTATTATGGAGCTTTTCTCCCCAGGACTCCATTGAAAACGGGTTCTTCTTGGCCCAATGGACCATCCTGGCAAACAAACTGCAAATAAAAATAAATAATTAAAAAAATGTATACAGTTGATAGAATTATATATCAAATTCTATTTGACTAGGCTGGCAGCCTTCGCCCATCTTCCTCCAATTTTCACAAAAGGACAAATACAAGATGCCTTCCCTTCACATTTTTTTTGGCTAGGCCACCAATATATGCCATGGGATGTTAGAAAAGAACCATTCGTCATGAACTGTATTCTTCTTACTGAACTGTAACAAAGCATTATCTATGAAAGCACAGTTTGACTTATTTCTTGAGTAGTATCTTCTGACCATATTCAGATTTTTACTGCTTGAACCATTTAAAGGATTTTACCTTTTGAGTGGTACATAAAAATCCACTACTTGCTTCATGCAGCAGCCCGGTGAGACCCTGTCTTCAACAAAAATATGAAAGAACTCCACAGATTGATGGAGTAAGTTTGCTGCAACTTATTTTCAGAACAGCCCAGTGAGTTGGCTAATCTGAGTTTTTTCCAGTCTTGTTTTTCTCAGTTGAAGTTCCAAGAACAAAGCAGGCAGTAAAACTGAAAGTCGAGTCAACTTTCTGATTTTTGTTGTGTTTCTTTTTCTTTTTTTTTAACGCAGCCCTGCAGCAAGTACTTATTCCCCTGTTAAAGACTATTGGTCTAATATGCCAGAAGTGGTCTGTATTTAAAATGTATTCATGACTTTGATGATGTCAGGTTTTGCCAGCTATGCCAGGAGAAGTAGGGCAGTGGATGTGTAACACATGCCAGCATAGCTAGCTGGAGTTTTGTAAAGAATTATATGTTGAAACAGTTATAACTGGACAATGCTTATTTACTGAGATGTATACAAAATAGAGTTGTCCCTAAAGGGTTATGCATATTTAAATTTCCGTTAGAGCTTGATTATGATGAAAGTATGTTTAAGGAATTTTTTGAACTATTTGATAATTTTGGTATAGAGATTATGCGTACGTTGATTAAATTCACTGATGTGACCGTTAGTCAGCTACCTACTGAGGTTGAAGAATTAAATGCTGATATATGTAACGACTTGATTTTTGATCAATGGGAGGATTTTTATTACACACAATTTCAGCAGGTTGAGATGAAGTGCAGTAAAATTTATGAAAGGAAAGTTAGAAATTAAAAAGGGATTTAAATCAATATGCAATCGATGTAACATACCTTGTGACTGGTAGCCATGAGGTGAAATCGACAAATGATATGAATATTAACAGCGATAATAGTGTTAACCATAAGACTAGGCAGGGAACTTTTTTACAGGAAGGGACCCCACATACAAAAATGGTATCAGAAAAAGTTTCATGACTCGGGGCAATTACAGAAAATGAAAAAAATTTTCAAGGGGAAGGCAAATTCACAAACAGCATGGGAATAGTTAGAGATAATGATATTGTACATACTCTGAATGGTTTTCACATATATAATTACACAGCTAAAGAGCTTACGGTGGATCATTTTGCCATTTTTTTCTAAGGGATTAAAGTTTGCCCCTTCAACGAAACTTAATATAGTAGACACCATAACTGAAACAAAATGTATTTTAGGAAGTTGGGTTTGGCACTATGTTATAAAGACAAGAATAATGTTGTTCCACCTACAGGTAGGCTTAAGAAAAAAGTATTTTTAACCTCCCCTGAATCCTTCTTTAGCAATCGTAGAAAGAACTATAGTGGATGATGTATATAAGTTACAAACTGAAGAAAGAAAAATAGGAATAGAAAGTTTAATAACTTAACTTATAACAAGAGAATGGCTTTGAAGGAATTAAATAATGACACTTCAATTAAGATTTTAAAGCCGGAGAAAAGTGGGAGCATTGTATTGTTTGATTCCATTGAGTATTCTAAGGAGATTTTTGAATTATTAAGTGACTAAAAGAAATATATACTGGTGTCAATCAATTCTGAATGAAATTAATATTAGTTTTAGACATATAGATGCATTATTGGAAGAATTCTTATTAGATTGAAGGGTGTCTATAGATTTGTTCAACTATTTAAATGTGAAATCTCCTCTCTTAGCAATGGTGTTTGGATTACCGAAAATCCATAAAGATGTGATAAGACCCCCTTTTAGACTTATAGTCTCAGGCAAGAATTCCAAAACTTATCCATTGGGTGTCATAATTGATAGATGGTTGAAACCAATCTGTAAGATTTTTAAACATTTGATTACAGATTCCTGGGATTTTTTAAGTATGCTGCAAACCAATTTATGAGCTGAGGACCTAGTTTTCTTTACAGTTGATGTGATTGATTTATTTTCATCAATTCCAAGAGAAGAAGGTCTAGATTTGTTTTATGAAGGGATATGAAAATCTAATTTTTTAGACCAGGACACAATGGACTTGATTGGAGACCTGATGAGTTTGGTTTTAGAAAACAACGTCATTGTTTTTGAAGGTGAACATTTTAAGCAAGTTAAGGGGGTAGTGATGGGAGCACCATGTGCCCCCTTATATGCTAATATGGTGTTGTGTGAATGGGAGAAATGAACGTTTTTTTAAAAGTGATTTTTATGTGAAATACATCCAGTTATTTGTGCGATAACTGGACAATATTTTTTTATGGAAAGGTCCTGTTTTAGAACTTAATTTTATGACTTTTTTAAACGGTTCTTCTTCATTTATGAGATTTACACATATAGTCCAGAAAGTATCAACTACTTAGATATAAAGCTTTTTAGACCGACAAAAAATTTAAGTCCAGATTATACAGGAAGCCCACCATTAGCCATACTTATCTGCAATATAATAGTAACCATTCAATGCATCAAAAGAAGAGTAATGTAAAAGGGCAGATGATACATGCAGCAAGGATGACTTCTGAGTGAGATGATGTAAAAACTGAGCTGGAATTAATAACTAATTTCTTTATAGAGAGGATATCCATCCAGGTTGGTTAAAGAAATAAAGGAATATGTATTGACCCAATGGGGTACCACTTATAAACCATTGTTAAGGCTGGGTCTAGCACCCCTGGTTCCAACTTCAAATGAAGTTAATTATGGGAGAGCCATGATACTTGGCTATGGTAACTGAAGTAATAAAGTTAAACAGATTTTTATGGATAGGTGGGCATTGTTGTCCAACAATGCAGAAATCTATGACATTGTTGGTTCATCTCCCACCTTTGTTTATAAAACATATTCTAATTTAAAACAATGTTTTGAACGGGGTAGATCTTGTAATAATAATGTGAATATAAGAAGGACTTATAAGTGTGGACGTTGTAGTCAATGTCATTACATTATGCAGGTAGACTCTATTATTTTGGATAATAAACCAGGAATGAAAATTAAATTTATGAGAGGTAATTGCTTATCAAAGGGAGTAGTGTATTTAGCTAAATGTGGGCAATGCTCCACATTTTTTGTAGTAAAATGGAGAGAGCACTGAAAAATAGGATTGATGAGCATATATACCAGATTAAAACAAAAAATATGAACAACGCTCTTTGTAAACATCTTTTGAATAGTGGGATGTGTGGAATTTAAATTTGCCCTGCTTGAACAGGTTAAAATGAACAACAGAGGTGGTGATACCAAAACACTACTTGAAGTGAAAGAGACAATATGACAGATTAAATTAGCTGCTAATTTTTTTCTAGGTATCAATGACATGATTAACTTACAACCACTGTTAAAATGGAACTCTGATAGTTATAAATATGCTTAGCATATATGAGGTGTATAATATTGTTCATGGCTACTTATAGTGAACATGAGTTGTACAATATATGTTTTTAGTTTGTATTGTGTTGATTGATTTAATTAATAATTATGTTTAATTGAAGGGGCTGATTGCTTAGATGTTTGTATATAAATAAATCATGTGACTGTGATAACTGAATTCTGAAGAAGTCCAGAGTGTCGTATGAAAGTGCATAATTTAGTGTTGTTTATTAAATAATATGGCTTTTATTTTGGGTCCGCATAGTCCAGTGTGATCTATTCATCGGGTGCACAGTTTTTTTTTGTGATAAAGAATTATATGCCATTTGTATATCAAACTGATTTGTACAGGTGCTTGTGTTGAAAATGTATTTATAAAGCTGCTTGTGTTAAAAATGTACCAATAGTGGGTCCTGCTGGACAGAAAAGAATTACACCTGTATGTCAGACTGTATTGTAACTGTTGAAATGAATATATTGTAACTGTTGAAATGAATATATTGTAATAGAAGATACTGAATGAGAAGAGGTTAATCTCAGTCCAGCTAACTTTGAAAAATAGTCTGAAATTAAATCACCTGGTTTCCATAAAATTGTATCTTGCAGTTCTGATTGCAACCGGAGACAAAATGTCTGTGACAACCAGGACTAGGAAATCCTACTTTATTGTCCTTAGGGGTAAACTAATTGCTACCCTGGAAGGGTGGAAGTTTTGAAATGGTTTTATAGCTTCCAGATGCTGTAACACATATTAGCAAAGCTCTATGTGTATGCATTATCAGATATGTGTGATGCGGATTGGCATAATGGTTAAAGTGTTTACCTTATAGCCACAAGGTACAGGATTTGATTATTAGCTTTCAGTGAAATTGGCTAGGTTAAAATGGCCCAGAAGGGCAGCTAGTCTAGTACTAACCTATGAAAAAGGTGAATGCCCAGTGCCAGCCTGCTTTACTGGGGTGTGGGTTTGGCATAATTGATAAGGCACCTGGCTCATAAGCACAAGGTACAGACCTTGTTTTTGACTTTGAGTTATTGGCTAGGCTTAAAATGGCCCTTCAGAACAGTTAGCCTAGTATTCACCCATGTTCCTATGAACCTATGAGCACTGTCTGGTGAAGTGACTCTGTCAGAGACATACAGTAGACAACTGAATTTTGAAGGAATCAAGCCATGCACTATGTGGAGCAGATAATTAGCAGCTCATAGCCTTACTTACCTGCACTGACAGGCAGGGTGTTCACCAATGATGTTCTATAAGGGCAGGTGTGCCAAATGAGGGGGAAACCCTCGGAAGAGGTTGGCAGATGTTGGGGAGGGGGGTGGGACCTCAGGTAGGTCATAAAACAAAAAAAACTTGGATTGAAGATAGACAACCCTGCCCCCAGAATGCACTTAAGTGCCTCATTGGCCCCAACTTGAAATTTGGCATTGACCAGGGGAGACTGGAGTGCTGGTAGACTGAGCGAATGACATGAGGCACTGGGACAGTTGTCAGCGTGACTGAAAGGAGACAAAAAAAAATTAAACTTATAGACTTCTTGCTGTTTAGTTTATTCATAAATTATAAATGCACTGTCAGAAGTAACAAAGCAAAGAAATCAAGAATCATACCCAAAGAGCATAGCTGATATGATGGTGCTTCTGTTTACAATAACTGATTCCTTCCTTTACACCATAAGTACTCTGGGATGCAGGAATCAAGTATATAATTACACACAAACACACACACACACACACACACACACACACACACACACACACACACACACACACACACACACACACACATATTGCCATTAATTACAGAACATTCTATAGTTGTGTAAACCTCAGATTAGTAAGCAAATGAATGAACTCACGCTTTATGAATGAGTAATAAACTCACACTTATAACACGTTTCAATGCTTTATGAGATTATATTTTGTCAAATGTGTATTCATATTTGTATTAATGTATGTAATTGCAGTATATTATAATATGATGTCAATTTTCACTTACACACACACACACACACACACACACACACACACACACACACACACACACGTGTGTGTGTGTGTGTGTGTGTGTGTGTGTGTGTGTATTTCCTGTTCTTTTATTTGTGGAGCTGTTCTCCCTGATCAACTTGTGAAAATGGATACAATTATCCAGTCAGACTTTCCCGGTAAACAAATGTCAATAAATACATAAACAATAAATAAATAAATAATGACATAGAACTGTATTTTAGCTCGCTGCTGTGAGAATCATATAGTGCAACCAATTGCAACCCCATGCCCTCCCAAACTCTTAGTTAAATAATCAGAGACAAAGACCCAACTTAAGGAAGATTAACCTTATATATTTTGAAGTTGGCTACTATGCCATGTTGTGCATTAACAAGCATTATCTGAAGGACATGAAGTCTGAAACTCACAAGTTTGTCATTAGCTAGTGACTGCAGTCCACAACTCTTCACCATAAAGTCACAAATGTTATGAAGAACAAACCACAAATATGAGGAAAAACTAGGGACAGTTGAGAACTATACCCTCTGCACACATGTGGCTATGTACACGCAAACACGCATGCACACGCACACATGAGCACACACACACACACACACACACACACACACACACACACACACACACACACACACCACACGCATGCATGTGACCATCAGTTGCTGTCAGTTGTGTAACTGTATACCTCAGATATCTGTTTGAAATCAAGTGAATGAATAAATGTATAAATAATGGTCCAAGATGTACCTCAGCTCAATGTTGTCAGAACATACCTCTCAACCTTTTAGAGCAAGAAATCTGGACAAAGCTATAAATAATGGGGGGGGGGGTCAAAGGTCCAAAGATAGGGACAGTTTCCAAACATTCCTCTTAGAAACATAGACAGTTGGTAGAACAGGTTTTACAATGGAATGCATTTTTCTGAAGGGTATGAAGTCTGAAACTCAAATGTCTGTCATTATTGTCTGACTTCCATCCTCAATGATTTCTCAATGAATTGCTAGAAAAACAAAATGTTATAATGAAAGTCCAACAACCTGAGACAAAAATCTGGACAGTCTGCAAAAATCTGTACACTTGAGAGGTATATGTCAGAGCCATGTAGTGGCTATCTGCTCCACATAGTGCATGGCTTGATTCCCATTGCAACTCCCCTCTGCCATCTCAACATCTTAGCTCAATAATCAGAGATAAAGACCCAGAATAAGGAACAGAGTTTAAATAATATGTCTATTTATCTTTTTGTTTTTATATATATATATATATATATATATATATATATATATATATATACTTATATTTAAAGAGAGAGAGATAAAGTTACTAGGATGACAAGCATTAGCAAGCCTTTTCTGAAGGATATAAAGTTTGAAACTCACATACACATGTAGCCTTCATTTTTTACTTGACATGCTACGTGCTTCAGGTTTAATTGCAGTCTTGCTTTATTATATGTACTTCAGGTCTTCACCTGAAAAATAAATGTTTCCAATGAGCTCAGAAGGATTATCAATCAGAACCACAAAGGGAATGAATAACGAATAGTTCAGCAACAGGAATACAGAGTTTCATGACCCTAGTCATATACTTTCTTGTCACTTTTTATCCTTGGATTTAATATGCTGAGTATGTGGGTGCCATTGGCAATCTGGATAGCATGCACTGAAGGGGAAGAGAAATGAAGTCCCTTTATATGACCCATACTTATGATTTTTTTTTCCTTATCATGGGAAAAGTGGGGCATTTAATAACATGAGTGGCAAGAGCTGTAATTCTCCCATCATACACCTGTTCCTGGGTATCAGGTTTAGTTTGAACCTATGACCTTTTATGGATATCACACTTACCAACTGTATTTATTCTTCCCTTTACCAATGTTCTAAGCAATATCTAATCCTTCATTGACGTGATAGTTTTCCAGTGATCTAGGAATGTTTCCTGTCTTGCTCTGTCAACAATGGAAATAGAAATCTACATACTGCGTTGATTGGTCACCAGAGATAGCCTTGATTTATCATAAAATATTGCTGGATCCTCATTTCTCCTTCCCTACAGTTTCAGAAAAGTTAATAGTCTGGTCTATATGTCTAACCAAACAGCAGATGGTGTTTTACATCAGGTCTGAATCATGGAAGGTATGTCAGAAATTCAGACAGACAACAAATTTAAGGCCAGTAAGTGTCGCCCGTTTGCCCTTCTCTGCCTGCTGATATATTTTAAACTGCACCCCATTGTCTATATACTACTTGCAAAGATGATATCACACCCTCCTAAATGATTATGATACAATGGTTAGTTTGTCAAAAGCAGTACAATACATGGGAATAATGCTGAATTTCACAGTAGTGGATCTTATGATTTGACTTAGGTCTGTTTGCCATTGGATTGGTTCTATCAATCAACACTTCTTCTGAAATTCACCCAAGATGCAATTTTTTTCTTTTTTTTGCTTCAGGATTTCACAATGAATAATAATATGCATAAAGGGCAACCAACCTTAATGTCACTGCAGTGCCTCCTTTCCTACCAAACATATGAAAACCAGAATTTATTTTATTTTTTTCTGTTTATTTGTTTAAAGTTTATTAAGTGGAACTGTGTACTTATCCTGGAAGACTCATTTCAGCCACTTCCCAGAAATTACAGGTAGTTGTGTGTAGTTTAACTCACATGTTAAGAGTACTGAAGTGTGAAGGACCCTAGCGCATTCAGCAAGCCAGGTTGCATTTCCCATTTTTAATCAACATACTATGCAACTCTGACTGAATAATTTAATCATGTCCTTGTTTCAATGCAAAACATGGAAATGTCTGCATCACAATGTTTCCCGGGGAACCGTCCCCTCAAGACCAAAAATGCCAAAATCTGTTTGGTACCTGTTAAGTTAAATGTCAGCTTTATCCTCTTGCTGTTTAGCATCAGCTATAATATTTACAGCCTCCTTAACTGTGTGTAATAAAACAAGAGGAAACCATTGCATGTGTAAGATTTTAATACACATTTGAATTTATATAATGTCACTGGGCTGTCATACTTTAATTGAGCACTGATTTGATGCACAAGAAAGTATTATCAGGGACTGTTCGCTAAATAGTCAGCACCACATTACACAAAAACAAATGCTTGTGTTATTAAATACGGTCCACACTTGCTCGGATTCTAAACAGTTATAATGTCAAAATAAGTATTTTCATTCACTTCAAACCATTTGTACATTTCTGTCATTTTGTTAAATGCATTACATCCACTAAGCCAAAGGCTCTTTTATAAGATATATATGATTCACATTATAAGTGTAGGGAAAGTTTCAGGAACGTTTCAGAGTAGTCAATCAATGTACACATCAAATCTTACAGAAGTGGAAGATAAGAGGGACAAGAGAAAAAGGAAGAGATATAACAGGAAATCAGACAGGCATCAGCCATGTAGCATACACAGACCAGAAACTGAACCACAGACCTATAAATACAAAGGTAACTGCACTAGCCACTGTTTCAGCAGGCCTGCCTGTTTGACACATTAGCAATGTAGGACTGTTACATGGATTTCAAATGCTTCTGCAGCCTATCTAAACTTGTGACTAGGCATACCACAACTGTTGTTTGGTGTAGTTTTATACAGGGTATTATCACTGGAAAATGATACAAGTTACTACATGGTTCGACACAGCCCAGAGAAAGGTTTCTTGTGGATGTGTGCAGAAATGCCAAGATCTGGGTAAATGTAGTAAACTAATTAGCAAATGCAAATATTACTCTGTTTAGTGTCTTCCACCATGTCATACTTTTGAATGTTCTTTAAAGTATTCATTTTGCATACAGGTACATTAATTAGTAGTATGTCCTACAGAGACAAAATGTGCCTCAAAATGAAAGGTAACATTTTTGCAAATAATAAACATGGCGATGTTTAATCTAACTTCATGTCTTTTCTTTACAGAAACTCTGCCTTTATGTGGGGTATACATCGTCAGTATACTGCACAGCATCAGTCCTAACACTGGCAGCAATTGCTTTAGACCGTTACCATGCCATCATTGACTGTCTGCAGTATAATTCCCAGAGGACTGTGCGGAGAACAGTTATCACTGTCATTTGGATTTGGGTGCAAGCTGCCCTGAGCAGCTGCCCTCCTCTTCTGGGCTGGGGGAATTTAATTTATGTACCGGCTATGTACAGCTGCACTGTGGAATGGGCTAGTAGCCCCAGTTATACAGGATTTATTGCTGGTTTCTCCTTTTTGCTCCCGGCATGTGTGATGGTGTTCTGCTACATCAGAATTGTGAATGTAGCTAGGGGACATGCTAGGAGGATTCACGATCTGGAAAACCAGCTGCAGAGGAATTCAACGGAAACAAATTCACCAGAATCAGTGAAGCCTACATTTTCAAAACTGATTTACAGTGTGAACTCAAAAATTATTTCAGAGCAACACTCAGATGATTCACAAAGTATCTCCAGCAATATGCATAATCTTTCTTCTATTGTAAACCTGGACAGTAACAATGATATTCTTTCCAGGCAGAGTCTTCCAGGCCGGGAACATCATGGAGCCTTGCGTCTGTTTTTTGCAATATTTGCTTTTTTCTGTTGCTGGATGCCATATATTATTGTAGGGATAATGCAAGCAATTGAAAAAACAACTTCAAACCTACCTAGCAGCATTCCTACTCCTGTAATTACAGTAGTTTACTGGCTTGCACTTCTGAATTCAGATATCAATCCTTTAGTTTATGCGCTACTCAGCAAAAGATTTCAGAAGGCTCTGGTAAGCTTATATCAAAAACTCTGGACAAAGCCAAGCATTCAGCAACGGCAGCCTCGTAGACCTTCAGAAATACCTACATATCCACCATGTAGACATGTCAGGACAGGCTCAAATGTCACAAGAATTTCTCATGTCAGTCAGCCTGATAGGATACGTCACTCTGAGCAATCTGTGTTTTCTGTTGGTTCTTCTGGACATAGAAGCCTTAGTGAGGTTTTCTTGCCTGGACAGTTCTCTAGCCCACCTACTTTAAATGAGCAGGAATCTGAACAGCAAGAAAACACGGGTAATGAATCACAAGATGGCATAATTCTAAAGCCAGAAGGTCTTCCAAAAAACTATTTGCAGGTCCCACCTGTTCCACTAGAGCGTGGACATTTTCTTCCATCTCCAAGCTTAAGTGAAAGACAATCAATATTTGTATGTGGTAATATTATTATTAAAGTGGACTTTGACACCTGAAAATGCTTAGAATATAACAGTTCATACAATTTAAGAAACAGCCTTCAGATATGGTAAATCAGGAATGTGCCAAAAACTTCTTAATATTCATAATATTCTTTGACAAAGCATTAATTTAGGTAAGCATCAAGGTGAACATCCTAAATATTGTGTTCAATGGATGGCCAAAAAAGGGAATGTTGCAGTACTACCCTCTCTCGGGATTATCTTGAAAGTAAACACAGATGCTTGTAAACATCATGTGATATGCCTGTTTTAGAAAGGATGGCTCTGTACTAAGAAGAGTAAACAGAAAAAAAGTGTAGCAATCACTCATGCTGCAGTGCAAATGTCAACATTCAGGACAGCTATGTTCAATTATTTATTTGTTTGTAGTTACTAAATTTCAGTAGTATTTTATATTTGAGGCAATTATAGACCTAAATGTGACATTCCCAACTATTTAAAGACATTTGTTTAATGCCACTGAGACAATTATTTTCTTTCTTCAGACACAATCTTTACCTTACAACAAAAGTACAGCAAAGTCAGTATTGGCAAATTCATGTAACAGTACTTACTCACATTGCTAGTTGTAAAGTATTTTATTATTTTAGCCAAGTATGTTTTGACAGTGGCTATGCTTTTAAACATTAGATGTGTTGATTTCACATTTGACTGCATCTTATTTCCCAAAATGCATTGTGTTTTCAGGTTATTGCTGCTTTGTAATCTGGGGCAGCATCTAAAATATTGCTTACAATACAGTGTGTTCATTCTGATCTTCCAAACATGTCTCAACATGATGTTTACAGTTTATTCTAGTCACATGGATGTATAACATGAAAATACTATTTTGTTTCTAATGATATATATTCAAAAAACATTTTTGTTTCCATCCTCTGTTCCTATGGTGGCCAAGCCAGTTTTAAAAGTGTAATGTAGTTCAATATATGGACTAGACTGGATTTTCAACTTGTTTTTAAGTGTTGGGTCAAGAAATGGTTACTGATTTTTAGTAAACAGAACTGATTTATAAGACTTGTTCCATGGTGTTATCTGTCATGCACTTAGCACACAGCTTTAAGGATTCTAGTGTACTATGCCTTGTTAATCACAGCTGTCGCAAATAGTGAGTGTCCTTAATGACTGCAAAACAGCACTTTCCTGCTAATGCGATTTCTCAGTAAAATGATTCTGTAATTCATTTTACAGACAATGTTGACAAGAAAAGGCACTGGTACTTTTTTATTCTGTTCTCATATCTTGGGGGTCAGTGATATTAAGATTCAATCTCTTTTCCAACTTGTTTTGTAGCCTATGCATTTTTGTTTGATATTAATCTGGTTACCAGTGCTGTAATTTCTACACTAGTGTCTTATAACAATGTTATGTCCTTTCTCTGGGTGGTGCCATGGTTAACAATGTTGCCTCACAACACTAGGTTCTCTGGTTTGATTCTCGCCTGGGGTGCCTTCTGTGCGGAGTCTAGATGTCCTCCATGTGTTCGTGTGGTTTTCCACTAGGTACTCCTGTTTCCTCCCACATTCCAAAGACATGTGTATGGAATATTTCTCTTTGGGCATTTGCTGAAAATAGGCTCTGCCCAAGTCAGACTTTCCTGGTCAACAAATGTTAAATAAAATTCTCTTCCTTGTGAAATCAAATGCTAATTTAGTGAAAGCTTTTATCATAACAATGGATTCTACTGCGAAGACGGACATAGATTCATAGGCAGTTACTAGGCTATTGATCCATGGAGATCTTTAGAAGTCTAGCCATACATTCCCATGAAGTGTTTATCCCTTATATTTTAAGTGCAGACAACCCACAGATGAGCAGAACAGTTACATACTGCCCCTATCCATGAAGGCCAAGTGTGTTTAATTAGGAGTGAATTCAGGATTACCCATCCATTTGAACAGATTATGATTGAATAGGTCCCCTTCAAAACATCTAAAACCCATAACATCTAATTTCATAACATCGAGACCAGAACATCTAAAACCCATAACATCTAAAACTCATAACATCGAGTTTCATAACATCTAAAATGTATAATATGTATCTTTATGGTGATTGTGATACAGTGGGGGTTAGGACATTAACTTTTCCCCACTGTAGTGCGATCTCGGAATCGGTATATTTAATTTACGGGGTGGAGCACACATGGGGGGTGCAGGGGGGGGGCTTGCCCCCTGCAGAAACGTTGTAAAAAATGTGTTTGTTGTTATATGTGGAGGGGATGATATTTTTATGTAATTTGTAGTGTTGGATGTTCTAATGCACATTTTCGATGTTATGAAATTCGATGTTATGGGTTTTAGATGTTTTGGGGTTTAGATGTTCTGGTCTCAATGTTATGAAATTAGATTTTATGGGTTTTAGAGGTTTTGAAGTAGACCTGCCTGAATAGTGTAAGAGAAGTGCCTTGCTTTATGTGGAGGAAGATGATTCCAAAGAAGTGATATTTTCTGTGATACATATCTTTCCATCCAACATGTTCTATTTATACTGGAAAACAGATTTAGATTTCTTGAGTGAGTGCTTATGCCTCCATTAGACTTGAGGATGTGCAGTAGGTCTGAGAGGAAAGGGTCTGTAGAGGCTCTGTATGCAAGGCAGAAGTCACACCTCAGTATTTATGACACAGAAAAGGGACAAGGCTTTCAGATGGTCTGCATAGATTTAGACTCTTGGTTTTATTATTAAGAAAGCATTGTGGGTGTTCAAGCTGGGTCAAACATTTGGAGAGTTACATGCCAAAGGGGGAGTGAACAAAGAGTCCACGTTTGGCATGCTCACTTGCAAACTGCGTAATATTCACTGTTCTCCCTTTTAGAGACTATTCAAGGCCGCATCATTTATTTTCACCTACATGGTGTTGTAGTCTTGGAGATCACCCCAATTCAGAACTAATCACGACTACTTCATGTCATGCTGGACATTAAGTTTTGGCCTGTGCCTAACTGTGGACCAGGAAGTCTAGTGATAATGTCATCACTGTGAGGCTACCCTTGACATATGTTTTTAGTATATTCCTGCTGTATCATCTATACTCCATCACCTCTATGCTCCATTACCCTGCATTTTCTCTATAGTGTGTGTGTGTGTGTGTGTGTGTGTGTGTGTGTGTGTAGACA
Organism: Protopterus annectens; assembly: GCF_019279795.1. Lineage (NCBI taxonomy): Eukaryota > Metazoa > Chordata > Ceratodontiformes > Protopteridae > Protopterus > Protopterus annectens. The sequence goes on along the minus strand of NC_056726.1, from coordinate 480,643,360 downwards.
CACACACACACACACACACACACATACACACACACACACACATATATATATATATATATATATATATATATATATATATACACATGCAGCCTGCAAAGCACTTTAACTTTTAAGGTTCTCTTCTGTTTATAGCTAAGACTATAACAACACTAATAAGTAGCTATGGCTTCAGAAAAGCTGGTCACTGCATTGTTTCTGAATCATAAACTCCCACAACATGACATGGTGAGAAAACATGAATGCATTCTGCTATCCTGAACAGGTAGTAAAAGAACTCTGCAAGTTTAGCCTAAAATGATGTTTCTGTGCTAAGCGTTTCCAAACCAAAATGAGGTCAGAAAGGAGACCAATGCATTAATGCCTACTGCATTAAACTATAGCACTGTAGACCCTTCCTGTAGCAGTCTTACTCCAAGCAGCAAATGTGTGGAAATGTGACTTCAGCCTACAAAGCAAAGTAGGACAGCAAACAGTACAATGTAGAGCAGTCAATGATAATGCAGTAAGAGCAGAAGTGCTCTTCTGACGTACCTTAAATTTGTTCTCTGGTACTACACTGTGACATGCTTAGCTTCAGGAGTTTACACCTACCTGTGACCAATATGGTATGTATTACTAACTGAAAAACATCATCTCTGCTTCCTAAGGAGGCATCCGTTCCTGCAGCACTCTGTATACTGAAAGATCTGTCCTCTAATTTTGTAGTGTATGAAAGTGAAAGGGAACTTCCTTATAACAGATTTACTGTCAATTTAGTACATGAAACGTGAAAGTGAGCCCTGTCATACCTCAACAGAAGCAGTTATTGATTTATTTACTTCGTTCAGTTTTTTGTTAGCTAGCATCCTGCCCTTGTTCATATGACGTTTTTCCTGACATGTGGCACTAATGCACCATAAAACGAAAACAATGGTAAGAAAAGCTCTACATTAAGAACTTGTGAGCTGTCACTTACTCACTGGTGAAAAGGCTGGATTCCCACTTTTGACATCAGGGAATTAGGCTCAGGACCAGACTGTGGTGCTAGAGAACAGCCAGAGAAGGAGAATACTGAGCCACTGTAGTCAATGCTGCTTTTGACACAGAGGGACAGACAGACAGACAGTCACAGAGAGATGGGGAGGGAGGTGTGCTCTTACACATCAGTGTAGATCAGGCTGTTAATGGAGTCCTTGGATTTGTTTTGCCTTGTTATGGCACAAAGAACTCTTCCAGAAAGTGGGAAGATATTCATCTAAGGCAACTTGATGGCACTGCAGGCAGTGGATCTCTAAAGTGGGAAAATGGGAAATGCTGAGGACCATAGGTACTTACTAGGCTATTGATCTGTGAGGTTATCATGGTTGTGGATGCATTATCCCTGGAGCCACTGACTGGACTGACAGCCCTCCAAAATCTACCTTGAATCTGTCAGCTGTTGGAAATGAACTTATCAATAGTGTTGCACCCACCCAACAAGAGAGTTGGCTAGATACCCATTAGGTTAGAGTCTTAGAGCCACCTAGAACCTTGACGAGGCATACCGACTGTCATGATTTTAGCCTGCCATTCGTGTCAGTGGCCCCCCACAAGACGGAATAGGCAATCCAGTTTGGGAGTATAAAACCACAGAATGGAGTATAAAACAACAGAAAGGATTCTAAAACCACAATAATAAACAATAAAAAGACATGCACACTTCGCGTATTGGAAAAATAACCTGTCAAATAAATGCAGACATACCTTTTTCTTGCACCTCTTGGCCATTGTAAAACTCCAAGACAGATTCAAAACTGGCTTGTTCAGCACAGTTTTCAGTTTTCCAGTTGTGGTGATAACATCTCACAAATCTAAATATATGATATCTACTTTTCCCAAGGATTGGCGATTCTTTCTGTTTTGTAGGGACTCCCATGTTAAGGTCAGTCAAAGTACCTTTTCTGATTAATGACGATGCTAATGCTGGCATTTATTGCTACTCTTCTTCTTCTTCTTCTTGTTCTTCTTTTCTTGGTTAAACTACCAGAAGGATATTGCTGCAAGCAAATTTGCCAATACATACAAATATTTCAAGCAGGGGCATTAATGCCCTTCTAGCTTGCCAATATACCAAAAGACTTGTTCCCATAATAAGTGTCCAGGCTGTTCTTGCTTTAAAGTAATTTGGTAGTGTGTTCCATGCATCAGTACTCTGTCAGATAACTAATTAGTACACTTCTCATTCCCATAGAGTCCTCTACATAGGCTATCTGATGATTCTCTAGTACATTTTGTTGACCCCAAACATTCCCAGAGGTAGTTGTCACTAAATGCCGTATATACCTAAATAAGATCTCCTCTTAGATATCTGTAAGAGACACTGTACAAGTTCAGATATTTTAGTCTTTTATAATAACTTACATTTTCACATCCATGGATACCCTTGTTACATTTCCGTTGTACTCTTTCCATTTTACTCATGCTTGTTTTCTTATAGGTTTTCCGTATTGTTATTCCATACTCAAGTTTGGGTCTAATGTAACTAACAAGCAATGACTTTATTATTTTTGATTTCCCTAGACTTTATAAATCTTTTTATGCAGCCTATAGTTCTATAACTATCATTAACCAATTGGCTGATATGATTAGAAAAACTCATAGTTGAATCTACCCATATATCCAGGTCCTTAAATGAGTCTACAGTTTTAATCACTGTGTGCTATATTAAATATTCACCTTTCAATTTATGCCTACCAAATCTCATATGCTAAGTTTTTGATGTATTTATCAGCATATTATTTTCTTGTGCCCAAATGGTCAATTTAGTCAAGTTATTTTGCAGACATGCCTTATCTGTAACCCACGTATCTTTCAGACCTAACTTTTTCATCTGAGGTATTCTACAGACTATATGCAGATGACCTGAAATGGGGGAAACTGATTACAATCTATACAAGTAAGGGCCTAGGACAGAGCCCTGTGGGACACCTTGACTGTAACCAAGGATTTTGCCTGTCCAGTTTCTGTATGATACTTGCTATGTCCTATTTGTAAGCCATGCAGCCATCCATCTTATCAAGAGTACATCAATACCTAGTTGTTCTAATTTACTGATCAGTGTTTTGTGTATGACCCTGTTAAATGCTAAAATTAAATCTATACAAGTTACATCACAGCACAATTTTTCATTCATAGCTATTATACTGCTATAGAACTTCATGTTACAGGTGGTAATAGATCTATTTTCAACATATGCATGCTGATATATGGTTTCAAGTCCCAACCTATCCAGTTCTGACAACAACTAGTGCAATATTACCCTCTCCATTATTTTTCTACAACATGAAAGTAGACTTAAAGGTCTGTATGACTCTAGGTTTGCCCTACTCCCCTTTCCTTTAAAGACAGGTTTAATAAGCGTATGTCTCCAATTTTGAGGAATCACCCCATATTTATATGACCTAGTGAATAATAGATATAATGGTACTGTAAGTTTTTGCTGAAGTGTTCTCAGGTCATTGTTACTAATTCCGTCTCCTCCTTGTGCTTTGTTTGGATCCAGTTTGCACAGTTTTTTTTCAATATTAACCCCCTAAATATGGAAGACGTAATAAGGGATCTGGGGACCCAAGTAGATAGTAACCTCTCCTTTGATAATCACATTGCCAAAGTGGTTAGAAAATCTTTCTATGTGGACCACCTAATCACAAAAGGGTTTGCAACCAGATCGAAAGAGGTCATTGGGCCCCTCTACACATCACTCATCAAACCCATCATAGAGTACAAAACCCCATTTGGGATGCACCTTACAAGACACCTGCAACAACTGGAAAGACCACAGAAGTTCCTCACCAAGAGGATCACTGGCCTCAAGCAGATGCCCTATGCAGCTCAACTGAAGAAACTCCAGCTGTACTTGGTTGCATACCGCCTACTCAGAGGTGATCTCTGCCTGACATACAAGGCCATGTCCAACCCAGAATTGATGGACATGCTCCACCTAAAGAAAACCATATCCCCTCGAGTCAGATGCTCCAGGGATATAAACCTCACCACAACAATAAATATGGACGTGCTGGAGGGATAGATTCCTGTCCCAGAGACTTTCCATGCTCTGGAACAAGATTCCAATCTACATTAGGCAGAGCTCTTCACTAACCCTCTTCAAGCGAAACCTTGATGAGTGGATGGGAAAAAGAAAGTTTACCCCAGGGAGGCACAGGGAACTAATCTAAGGGGGAGACAAAAGCCAACACATTCTGGCTAGGCTTATAAATGCCTTCGGGCAGATAGCCTAGTACCTACCTATGAACCTATGAACCTAATATAATCTAATTTGATTCCCATATCTGGGGTTACCTGGATGTCACTAAGACAACTTATCACCCCTTTTATGGAGCCATACTGTTTTGCATAAGATTTTGTAAATATATCTATAATCCGTTGTGTCTGAGAATAAATTTTAGAATCTGCACACAGATTATCAATTTGTGTGTCGTTAGTCCTTCCACGCCTTATGTATCTATAAAAAGGTTTCCTATTATGCTCAATATCTTTATATAAATTTTCTTTAACTTTTTCTTGATCTTGTCTCACACCATGCTTAATCTGTTTGTCCAGCTTGTTTATACTAGTTTTCAAAGTTGTAGATCAACCTCTCTTCCATTTGTTATATTTTTTGTCTCTCACCTTAATCAGATATCTTGTTCTTATGGAATATATCTGCCTGATGTTGTATGCCTAGATCCTGATGTTAAACATTTTTTTGATTTTTTGCGCTCAAATGATTTTCTCTTTCATAACTTCTCACATTTCATCTGCAGTTTTTCCACTGACCACCTCACTCCAGTTAGTTTTACATAGTGGCTGTTTTGCTTTCATATAATCTGTAATTAACCTTCTGTGCATTGGTTTAGATTTCAGTTTGGCAAAATTATCTAGCAACAAATTAACCTTTACAACCCCATGATCATTGCACATCAATGGTGGTAAAACTTGACTTGAAGTTACAGTAACACAAACAATGCCTAGTCTATATCATTAAAGTCTGTATTATTTTCTAAGTCTTGGATGCAAACATATTAGAGCAGAAGAGTCACACCAGTTATTTAATTCCTGGTTCTCTTCAGATAGCACAGTTTTATAAGTTAAAAAACTCAGAAAATACAACTAATGTAACAGAAGTCCTCTGAGATGGAGTCACACAATACATTAGGAAACTGGAACTTAACGGCTAGGTAGTAGCATTTCTAGGCAAAATATTCTAATAGCTTCTGGTAATGCATACTTGTAGTAGGTCATAACCGCATGAGATACTCATCTACTGTTATTACTGATGATATAAAGACATGAGCAGTTCCTTCTCCACACCCCCCCTACTGGGTCCATCTTGTCTCAGTTTGCAAAGGACTATCAGAATGTAATCCTTTCTGCCCCTTTACCCACCCCATATCAACTATTTGTAAGACACATGCCTCTCAGCCTCTGAGTTCATGGACTGGGGCAAAAATTGAGAAATAGTGATGAGCAAGAACCCAAAATCACAGACAGATTTTAACTATTGCTCTTATATTACTCAAAAAACTGATAGAATGAAAAGCTTTGCATAAGTATGCATTTTCTGAAGGATATGAAGTCTGAACCTTTAATGTCTGCCATTATTTAGTGATTGCAATTCTTGACAATCTGCCAGAAGACCACATATTTTAAGAGGAACAGACACAAAGCATGATGTAAAATCAAGGGCGTTCATTATGAGCCTGCAGAAGTATTTTTTCTGGCTTCATCCAAGGCTGCAAAATGTAAAGACCCATGTTGATATTAGTAGACTGATTATGAACTTTCTCAGGGTTGAGCTGTCCAGTATATGAGAAGCACACTTGTTCACTTGCTTTTTAATTACCTCTGCTAAAGCTACAAAGAAGGCATTACGAATAATGGCTTGCCCTTTGTAATCGTGCAGCTATAATGTTACTGTCTGTTTTGTATGCACGATTTGTTAACATTTATTAGTGTTTACACTTTTTCAGGATGAAGCTGTATTTTGTATAACTTATGAATTTGGTCAACTATGTCAAGCACAATGAGGTGTGTGTGTGTGTGTGTGTGTGTGTGTGTGTGTGTGTGTGTGTGTGTGTGTGTGTGTGTGTGTGTGTGTGTGTGTGTGTGTGTGTGTGTGTGTGTGTGTGTGTGTGTGTGTGTGTGTGTGTGTGTGTGTGTGTGTGCGTGTGTGTGTATGTGTGTGTTTGGATATGCCTATCAGTCTCTTTCTTTCTATGTATCTGTGTGTGTGTATGTGTGTGTGTGTGTGTGTGTGTGTGTGTGTGTGTGTGTGTGTGTGTGTGTGTGTGTGTGTGTTTTGTGTGCAGAAATCTCTTAATATAAGCATAAAACATAAGAATGTGACATCACAGTTTTGCCCACACCTTCTTTGTCCCCTTCTGGACATTTGAAAAGGTGCTAACTGTATCTTCTACTACAACCATTGACTTAATGTGGAACACACACAAGAGAAAGCCATCAAACAGCACCAAAACATAATCAAACTCCCAATCAATGAATGCAGCACAATGCAACTACTGAAAGAGATGCCCTATAGATACTCCTTCAGAGATAATTCAGTATGAAATGGAAACAGCCCCAGCCAAAGAGGAAGCAAGTACAGTTGGAGAGAGTGGACTCCTATGATGTCAATACAGGAAGACCTAATCAGTAGAATGAGCAGCTAAAAAGAAATATGAGGATATTTAATAAGCATAACTTGATGATTCTTCTCATGAAAATGCTGTATGCGTGTACATAAACATAAGAAAATGGTCCCACCAAGACACCTTTAAAAAGTCTATGCAAGTTTTAGAAGGGCCGTGTCTGAACTGGAATGATTAGCAAAGAGCAGAACATACTTCTGATGGTTAAGTGCACATTTATGTTGCCACATACACCTAATGAAAACCACCAAGGCTGCTTTACTTCCATGAAATAACTTCCACATACTTAAAACTTTTCTTGAATGAATTAGGTGAAACACAAGACCAGAAAGTGAAACAGCAAGCTAGTGAGGCACTGCTGGAAAGTGGATAGGCTTTACAACCTGTTACAAAGGAAACAAAATTGCTGGGCTTTAAGAAGTTGTATGGTCTAAAATAAATAATGCTTGATTACACACATTTAGCATAGAAGGCTGTACTAACCTTGAAACTTGTTTCTCAAAGTAATCAACAGGTATGTGATCTGGTTTAATGAAATATAACATCTGTTTATAAATGTGAGCTTGCTTTGCAAAAAAAACAGATAGACGACTTAACAGACAAAAAAATAAAGATCATTATGATGGTGATCATAATCAGCATTATAATGGTGATCATAATCAGATATAATAACAGCAACAACAATGTACGTCCCAGGAATAAATTATTCAAGTATTAATAGGCTAGTATTCTCTGAAATACTAAAATATTACTGTGAAGGAAACTGTAGCTTATAGAATGTAGTTGACTTGAAACAAGACATGTTCAGATTCTTGTGAACAAAATGTCTAACTCAAGGACCCATTGTATTGTCCTGTATTGGACAAACTCTGAGGAGACTTGATAACTTCCATGTAGGCCACTGTTGTACCTTTTCTGAAGGTTGAAACAACAGAAACGTGCATCCCTTCAGAGGAGTACTGTAGGTTAAAGCATGGTAGTGAGAACAGACGTTTAAAACAACTAACCTAAGGGAGGGTGGCCTAATGGTTAAGGTGTTTGCCTTACAAACAGAAGGTGCAGGGTTTAAATCTCACAAGGGATAATTGGCTAGGCTTAAAATAACTCGCAAGGGCAGTTAGCTTAGTACTAATCTATAAACCTATGAACTAACAGATGACAGCATACATTGTTCATATTACTGAGAAGGCAGTCTTTTTCAACATCTTTATTAAACATGACATTTTTAAAAAGTGGCATAGGTACATATACAGTAAAAGAAAAAAAAGCTAACACTAACATTTCCTTTGCTATGTTCATGCAATATGTATTTTAAAAGTTTTTACTCACTCCAGCGTTACATAAATTGCTCAACTTCTGCCTTCCCTTAAATTTCACTCCTCCTGAACACTATGGTGCATGTATTTTCCCCACACATTACATTTATTTCTATGCAGCAGGTTTTCTGTTCACTAAAATATCTTAGTCATCAGTATGTGAATCTGGCAACAGCTATGTTTTCAGAAGTTTGGAACTAAACAGTATGCAAGGTGTGTAGGTAGGAGACTATGTTTTTGAAATAATACAGCTTGAGAACTATGCAAAAGATAGAAATTTTACTTCTGCTACACGAAACTAAAGAAAATCTGTCAAAAATGTAAGTAAGCTATGAAAGTATTTCCACATGTAGTGTCCACTCACCTCATCCTTCGCTTCTGCTTCTAGTGTGCATTGTACATTTTGCCATTAGCTGTAACCCTTGCTGTAACCCCTGTTCATTGATAACTGCTTCAGCCTATCCCATTAAACATGCTACACTGTTACAGTCTGCATTCACATCTATTAGTTCATAAGAAGCAGGCATGCCTACTAATTATAATCACTGCTAATTATAATTCTAACACGTTCACTTTCAAAAGAATGTTGTAAATTTTGGTTCAGACACTGTATACAGTTTTATTCTTAATATAGCTCATTGAATGGTTTGCCAAAGGGATTCACTTTCATTCCAGTGTCTTTTAACACTTCATTAGTACTTTTCAGATTAACTGTGTTTAATTGGGAAAATTGCTACGACTGGATCCTCTATGTCATACAGCATTGGTTTAAGCATTATATAATGACGCTTTTTTCTTTTTATCATTTCTTTTTTCAAAGTCTGAAGAAGGACATCTACCATTACTCTTCATATGCAGAATGTGTTTAAATAAACTTTTGCTGCTATTTCTTTTTTTGTTTCAGTGACGCTCCTGCACTGGGCCAGTAATTAAGGAGCCTCAATCCTTACCACTAGCACCAGTGAGGGAAGTGCACATTGGGAGGATAACAAGTACACACACACACAGTAAATACAATTTCCCTTAAAAGCACACAGAGATCACAGTCAGTCTAGGACTGGATTCTGCCTCTTTGTCCAGATCTCCAATAAGATTCACCACTGGCACAGCTATAGGGTTAAGATCTCAGCTGAGTGGTCAAGCCAAAACCTCCAGCACCCTCGCTGTCCAACCAGTGCTTCGTGTCCCTGCCCAAGTTGCTGACACACACACACACACACACACACACACACACACACACACACACACACACACACACACACACACACACACACACACACACACACACACACACACACACACACACACACACACACACACACACACACACACACACACACACACACACACACACACACACACACACACACACACACACTTTGAGATTTGATATATTTACAAACAAACAGACACTCCTGGGGAAACCTGGCACAGGTTTACTAGCTATATCCCCTTCTGCCCAGACTATAAGGTAGTTATCACTGCCACCAGTGCCTACTTGTCAGCTACTATAAGGCCATTCCCAAAGGGTGACCATTTCTACTGTGTAATGTTACTATTATCCAAATGGTACGTGTGACTAAGATTTGCAAAGCTATTTAAGAGTGGCCTGTACAGTGTCACCAAATAAATATGCAAGTACTCTCAGAGCTTAAATATCTTTAAACAAACCAGCCACAATTAAAAGGTTTAAATATATTTAGTAACAAATAATAAAAGAACATGACACTGTTCAATAACTCAGCACAGTGACTACAGTGATCAGAATCACAGGAAATATTTAAAACAACATTGCAGGACAGTCTCAAATAAATACAGAAAAATCCAAACTAATCTTTCTATATTCCTATCTATCTCTAAAAGAGATACTATGCCTAAATCTTATTTACAGAGCAACGCACAGGCAGAAGTGCTGAATAGATGTTCCTAGATCCAAGACAAGATACAAAATGCACAGAATTTCTCTGAGAGATAGTTCTTAAATTAATAATACACATTACTGCTGGGTCAGCTGGATTACATGACTATTTTTCACCTGCCTCCATTTCCCAGGCTAAACAGATACCAACAGAATTTAACATTTCTCTGTGAAAAATACTTACCTCTCAAAAGTTTGCCTAGAACTGGAAGTCGTGAAACAATTAACACTTTTACATTTGAAACCTTGTAATTATTTCTGTTTCCAGACAATAGGGAAACCTCTAGCTGTAGACATCCTGTCTTCTTGCTGTATTAACTAACTTTATAGCACATCATAAAACTCTTTACTTTTCAACTTATTTTCTTAGAGTTTTGCAAGTTAACTCTGTATGTTCCAACTTCTGCTATTAATATAGTTTAAATTACTGTTCTTTTCCAGTAGGGTACACAGTGGTTAAATTCCTGAAGCTCAGTACATAACATACAGTTGAACACACACTTCTGCACCAGTAGTTTAATGTCCACATAACATACAGTCCTCTTACATTTGTAAGACAAGGCTATGGATCATATTAATATTCACAAATGACGTGATTATTTACAAAATTCCAGACAGCTGGACTGGCAGTGTTACATTTCTATATAGATCATATTAATATTTTCAAGTGACATGTAATTATTTACAAAATTCCAGCTAGCTGGCCTGGCAGCACTTCAGTTTGTCACAGTTTCTATGAAGGAACTCCTTAATAAGTTCTAGGATCAAGAGTTTCAAAAATATGCAAATGTGCAACATTCTGAACCAACGGCAGAATTCAGACTGAAGAAAACACTGGAAACTTAAAGTACAGAAATGACTCAAGCACACAAAAAGAATTACCATGTAGATAATCATATCCAGAAAGCACTGACAAAGTTGTGTATTTATCATGAAATAGTAACCTTGAAGGCAAACTATTTAGAACACTTTTGTCCAATGTTAGATTTGTCACATGGCCACAAGTGAAAGCAGGCCTCTGCTGTCCTTGAGAACAAAAATATTAGCAGAAGGTATTGTCTTGCTATGGGAAAAGGGACCCATTATATCACTTCTGTCTGCAAAGTAAAAAGAATCTTCTGCAGAAGATGCGGATTTCCTTGGGATAAAAGGTTAATAGGCAATCTGGAGGTAGCTGAACAAATTCTAGAATCTTTTTTTGTTTTGTCTGTAGTACTAAAAATTTGAAGTGATTGTAATTGGGGTGACCCAAAGAAACAAACCAAAAAAAAGAAAGAAAAGAAAATACATCACTTATACCTCTCAACTGTCCAGATGTTTGTAGAAAGTACAGATTTTTACTTCATATTTTTGATCTGTTCCTAATACAATTTGTGGTTCTCTGGCAAATCATGGAGTGCAGACGTTACTAAATAATGACAGACATTTGAGTTTCAGACTTCATATACTTCAGAAAATGCATGCTAACACAAAACCTTTTATTTTACCAACATCTAAGTTTATAAGGACAACATTTAAAATCTGTTTTTGGGCCATTAACCCATTATTTTAGGCTTTGTTCTGATTTACTGTGCCAAGAGGTTGAGAGGTAGTTGTGGAGTCCTAAAACAGTCTCATTAAATCTAAAATGAAAGAACATGGGTCAGGAGCTGCCTACTAGCACTGCAAATGCACCCTCACATCTTCCCAAAATTTCACAAGGATTATGGAAAGTCAAGTGTCTGCAGTGGGAGTTCTGATCCCCTTCACACTTGCAGTACTACAGAGTTTGGCCTGACCCTGTAATTATGCTGAAGCAGTGAACAACCATTACAATGACCTGGACATTTAAGACTAACAGCTTATTAGGAATGGGAAGGCAGAATCCCTTGTTGCAGATCACACAAAAAAAAAAAAAAAAAAACAAGACACCCCTACCTCCAGCCAAGATGACCATCTTAAGGTACTAGCAGCTAGTGCATGGTTGGCTTGCACTGAAGTTGTTATACACAGCTACAAAAATGAAGCTGATGAAACATAAAATAAATAAGTTCATATATTCTTACCTCTAAAAGTCAGCCTTGAGATATTAGGTTGCCGACCTTGTAGCTTTTCATAATACATTTTGCATTTTAGCTCATATTCAGTGTAACTGTTTATACAACTAGGCACGGGTAAACAAGCATAACATTTTTAACCAGATGAAAAGTCTGCATAAGTTCTTATTCAGGGAAATGTACAAACTTGCCAACATTATGACAGTCTAAGGCTATTTACAGGTTCTGGATTCATGCTAGATAAAAAGGACAAACTAACTGTGAGAATGATACATAAAACTGTTAATAACAGATTTGTTAATTGGGAGGCATACTGGTCCAAAGGCCATTTTTAACCATGACCTGGACTTCTAGGAGAAACACATACATAGAATCATTGCCATGAATTAAAGCAAACATAAACCTTTTTAATCAGAGGAACAGTCTGCATAGGTTCTTATTCAGGGAAGTACACACCCTTATAGGCCAACATTATGACAGTTTAAGGGTATTCAGGAATTCTGGATTCAGACTGGATAAAAAAGAAACTATCTGTAAGAATAATACACTTTAAGCGTTACACAAAGTTGCTAGTGATTCATTTATTTAATGGGTAGGTATACAGGTAAAGACCCTTTTCAAGACAATCCTTTAAAAAGACAATGGGCAGGATTCACAAAGCCTCTGTGTAAGAGTTACAAGGCTTACACGGAGGCTGCAGTTAAACGGTGTGACGTCAGCATGTCATGCATATGCATGAGGGCATGCTGAATCACACCTAAGGCTAACACGGTCTGTGTAAGACAGTAGGGGGCGTGTCTGTAGGGCGAGCCCTGCAAATGGACACGCCCCCAGAAGAGTAAAAGTCCCGAAAGTAAACCCCCACAACAGTGTCCGTGTAAATGTGAATAAACATAACACAACACATGCCCCCATATACTATGAACATAAAATGTAGAAATGAACATCTAATATTTTTTTTTATACGTTGTAAAGATGTTTGCCCATGAGTGCGCTCGTTTGCGCAGGCGTGCCCGGCACTTAGCCACAGTTAGCAGTCAGTGGAAAAGCATATAAGAACTAAATATGCAAAGTAAGCCAAGAAGCAATAGCATAGCGGTAGAGACTTCGGCTGAAGAGGAGGCAGTCATGGTTCGAGCCACCACAACATCAATTTATATTTTTAGTGAAATAAGCATGAAACAAGTCCCTGACATATATGTACATATATAAAATTATACTTTATGTAAAATGTAATGAAATGGGCCATGTATTTTGAAGAAATGTGAGATAAAAAAATAAAAAAAAAATGTGAGATGTGCCCATAGCTGAGCTACAGTCTAACAAGTTGAGGATATCTGCTTATAGGTGAGCAGTGTTTTAACAGGTGTAAAATGAGTGCCCGTAGGTGAGCAGTGTTTTAACAGGTGTAAAATGAGTGCCCGTAGGTGAGCAGTGGTTTAATAGGTGTAAAATGAGTGCCCGGAGTTGAGCAGCATTTTAACACGCTGAAACTGTGTGCCTGTAGCTGAGTTGAGCGTAATGTGCGTGCTGACAGCCAAACCACGTGTAAACCAGCATGATCCGTTTGCGCGGAGCTGCACACTGCGCCAACAAGCTAATCGACGGACAACGCTGAGCAAACTGTAACAAAACTGCCTTTACACAGACACACCTCCTAGCCTGTGTAGACAGTCATAAAATATAAAAAGCAATGGCCAGGTTCAAACCCAGGATACCATGCACCATAGTCAAAGTACTGAACCACTAAGCCATGACAGTTGCACTTAGAAATGCAGTAATAGCATATATATAGGAATGAATAGAAAGAGGAGCATGACAAAGCAGGTTTTGTGAAGCTGATACAATTCCAAAATGGCCAATCACAGATAAGTGCGGGAAAAACGGCATATATAAGCCCCATAGGCGGGAATACACAGCATAACCGATTGTAGAACTGACTTGCAACCAGGATGTCAGATGTAGGAGAGGATAATTGCTTCCGAGCACAGAGGTGGGGCATTGAGGAGTCCAAATATATGGTTTGGCTCCTCATCCATAATCATGAGGCCCAACTCATCCAGGGCCAGGTCCTGTGGGGAGCATATAGGGCTGAGGCGTGGGACCGGTTGGCACATGATCTCACCAGTGCCACAGGAATACCAAGGACTGGTGAGCAGGTCCATCACCACCATGCGGACCTGAAGAGACGGAAGCAGGACCAACTGAACCGTTGGATCCAGGAGGTCCGGCAAATGCCCAATGCCCCACTACTGAGTAAGTTACATGTAATTATTTATGTAAGAAATTAACCTAGCTGATATTATGGAGATGTATATTCCAATATTACTGTATTTATATTACAGCTGCAGGTGTCCGTTCTGTGAACCGTCGATCCTATGGCGATAGGCTGGTGCGGTTGTGCCACCAGGCAGGTCAGTAATTCTCTCCCTGTAACTGTAAATAAATATATAAGTATGACAGTTAGCAAAAGAGTGCAGTGTAGTCACTAATTAATAAAATGTGCAAGTAACAATGTAAGAGGGTTTGCAAGTATTGCTTGATTACAAAAGTGTGATGCAGCCTGTAATCCAAACATAAAAATGAAACAAGTCTGAAATAAAGATGTCCCACCTGTAATATAATAGTACATAACCTGCAGCAGGCTGAAAAGTACAGCTGCATAAGCTGAGTAAAACACATGTGTGAAATATATCCCTGTTGAAATTCAGAAACATGACATAAGTGAGACTGTTGGAAAGGATTGTTATAACTACAGGTAAAACATGTCAATAAAGCATAGAATTAAGTACCATCCTGAATTGTAAAAATAAAACAGGTGAGAGAGTGTGAGAAAGAGGTATGAATCCACCAATAAAGTAGTAATAACTCCTGAATAAAGTATACTGCAGTCAGTACAGAATGAAATGAATGTGACAGGCAGAACTAAACAGTAACATGTGTTGAAAACAGTACTGCAGCTGGAATGTGTGTCCCAAAATCTGGATATGTTGCTCCAGTCTGCAATATGCATATAGTATGGTTGTCTGAAATACCAAACATCCATAGTTGTCTATAGCTATATAAAGCAAATGTAGCAGGATGATGTAGCTGAACAGAGCCAGATATGAATGTGTATGAATAAAAAGGAAATGTATATTGATGTAGCAGTAACATTCCTATCACCAACCTGAAGTAGTCATCACATAGGAAACTGTAGGCAGAACTGTAGTGTGTATATATCTGCAGCTAGTAGAAATGTACAGCATATGTATTGGTATTTGAAGCTGTTAATTAAATATTTCTTCACCCTACCCTATAACCACATATAATCCATTCCACGTGAAATTGGTATGTGCAATCACAATTAACACCCCTGGACATTTGTCCTGTTGGTTCATACATATTTGCATGTACGTTGATGCATCTGTCCTGTTCATACATCCAAATCTGATGGCCTGTTGCCATCAATCAACCCTGCATGTTGTTGGAATGTGTATTGCTGTTCAAATTATGCATGTGTTATGCTTGCTGTTCAATGGCCTGAATATATGGGTGTTCGGTTAATGGGAATACTAATGCATACTGTTACAACTAATTGTGAATGGTATTGTACGTTACTAACCCAAACTGACATAACATAATGCAAAACAAAGGACGACAGGGAAGGCGGGTTCCAGCGGACCCACCTCTCCCACCTCAGCTAGCGAGTGCACCTGGCAGTAGTGCCCAGGCCGGACCCTCCTCCGGTGGCCCTGCGCCACCTGCGGGTGGAAGCGCTGCAGGGGATGGGGGCTCGTCCCCCCTCTGCAAGCATGGCCGGAGGAGAACATCCACTCACCCTCCGTAGTGTCCGGACTGTGGTGCGTAGGGAGATCCGGCACGCTGTGTCTGGGCCCCTACGCCAGCTTGAGGCACGGGTGGCAAAACTCACAGGTGTGCCTGCTGCCCAGCCTACACAGCCCCCAGCACAGCCCCGTCCTGGGCAGTGAAGGCACAGTGGCAACTGCCCATGGGTGGGGATCTCAGTTCCACTGTTGCCATCTGTGGGTTCATGGGCTCGAGATATCCAAACATCCGTCCCCGTCAATTGTGTAATCCCCCCACATGTGTCATACACCGCCCCTGTATGCATCTTGTTTGTCTTGTCTGTTAACCTACCCAACCTACCTCCCCAGCTATACCGACTTCCTGTACCTGACATACCACTCTCACCTGAAAAAATAAAAATAAAGAAAGGGCACTCTGTACCCACAAAAAAATTACGCCCCAAACATAGCTGCCCATTTTGCACACATGTCTGTTGGACATGTAAACTGTCAATTACAATTGGCTGTACAACAAGTATTATTGTTGTCCTTACACCTCTCTCAGGGGTGGAAGGTTTCAAATGTCACACCAAATTACAAACATATGCACAGCTGTTGCTGATGAAGAAATGGGCAGCTATGGGCCTTACCTACATCCCTCCTGCAAAACCCGAGCTTGTTTCCCTACTGTCCTACCCTCTTTGTGCCCCCTTTTTCACCACTTTCCTATCTCCCCATTTTCTTTTTTTTCAAAGAAAATAGTGCCGGTGTGTGTGAGAGTAAGCACTTTTAAGCAGTAGTAAGCAGGTGTGTGCTTCTGTGCACTTAGCTAAGCATGTGTGTGCAAAGCTAAGCGGCAGTGAGCATGCGTGACCTCCACGCAAACCAGCGCTAACCCGCTTACAACTGCTTAAAAGTGCCTTAGTCACTCTGAATGACAAGGCCTGTACTTTTCTCAGCAGCAAAATAAAATACCTCCCTCAGTCGCAAACCCAGGACCTTGGAAACACTAGTCTGCATGACTTACCACTAAGCCATGAGTGCTATACAAGAACATTGTGCTGAAGGAAATATATCATAAAATAGTAGGAATTAATTTAAAGGGAATATACAAGTTTAGCACACAAAGCATGTCATGTATATTTACTGTCAAATCTAGTGGATTTGTAAAATAGTACTGTGTGCTGAGAAACAGACATGCTAGTTGGTAGCTACTAGGTAATAATGTCACAGTAGCATCTGGCAAGCCACACACATACTCAGAGCAGGATAAACACAGCCATAGTTGAATAGTTAAGAGTGCAGACATAGCAACTGTGACTGAGTTACAGGGATGTCCCTGATGTGAAAACAAATGTCAACTGTGCCCCACTGACACCCTGCCAAATGTACTAACAGTAGCTTACAGAACAACATGCATTGCAGTGTCTACAACACAGCCTGAAATATGAGAGACATACCAACCCTTACACTCACAGAACAGTGTCCACAGCAAACCAGCATGGTCCCCACCCTGATAATCTGAAAGGGCTATGCCTACCTAACAGACCTTTTTATAGCACAGGCCTGTAATCACAGTGAGAACTGCAATCACTACACAACAGGCTGCATGCAATTAGTAAATGCTGGCTAACAATTGGTGCAGAGGCCATCACATGGACATGTGCAGATACCTACAAAAGCATCCTGTACTCCCAGTCCACACATGCAATACTGTCATTGCACCCGCTGGAGGTAGAGAGAGAGAGGGAGAGAGAGAGAAAACCAAAAAAAAAAAAAAGAAAGAAAGAAAGAAAGAAAGAACAAACTGGAAACATCAAGGCAAAGAGGCAGACAGCAGGCCAAGCAACTGCAAGCCTACACAAACAGCTGCAACAAACACAGGTAATGTAAAGTACTACTATAATACTCTACATACTGTGAACCCTCCAGATGTGTTACTGGTCTGTATCTATGTATATGAGGATGTGCATAGGAACGGGGACATACAGAAACTGTCACTGAAGGCTTCACATACATATGTATGTGATGGTAGCTATGTGCACATAGCAATGTAGGTTGTAGTGCAATGTACAAGTAGGTGGTACAGTAATGGGTGTTCAGCAGTACGTTACTGTGTGTATACATATGTGGACCTAAAAAGGAGTATATATATATATATATATATATATATATAGATATATATATATATATATATATAGATATATATATATATATAAATATATATAACATGTGTATAAGTATGTATATCGAGATATGTATGTGTATATGTATATAATATGCATATGTGTATACATAGAGAGGGATGTAGAAATACATAGACAGATATAGTTTCACAGTGGCATAGTATAGTACTAGGCTATCTGCAGACAGTGTATAGAATAGATTTAGAAACCTGCACCTCTGTATAGTAGTGACAGAGTGAAGACCCCCCTACATAATAGCATTAGTGTACTGTGCCTCTGTCTAGTAGTGACACAGAGAAGACCCCTGCTGTAAACCTATGATCTCCCATCCACTTGTTAAGAATGCACATGAAGAGTGTCAGTGAGGGTCTCTGCCTAACATGAACTGGGATCCTGTTCCACAGTATGGGAAGCCTCTTAGTGATGGATCTGTCCCTACAGTATGTCCTATTCATATGTGTGCTGAGGTTTAAATCCGTAGCTGTCGTGCTTCTGATGGATTTGGATTGTATGAGGTGGAACATGTCCATCACTACCAGATTGGACATGGCCTACTACATCAGGCACAGATCACCCCTATGTAGGCAGTATGCTATGGAATAGAGCATGAGTTACGTTTGTCTGGCAGCATATGACAGTTGTTGCAGACCCTTGATCCACCTGGTGATGTACTCATGGGGTCCTCCTAGCTCTTGCAAGTGCCAGGTGAGGTACATACCAAATGGGGCATAGTACACAGTCATGGGCCTGATAAGGGAGGAGTATAAGGGTACAATGACCCCTTTTGATGTGGATGTGAATCCCTTCATGATAAGGTGGGCAAGGTAGGAAGTCCATCCGACCACTTCGGCAACATGGATGTCAAATGAGAGGTCAGCATTGCACAGTGTCACCAGGTCTCCAATTACTTTGTCTGTACTCAGTGGGTTATTGTCTATGTGATAATATGTAGGTACCTTGTCCGTCCAAAAGGGTATGAGTATACATTACGTGGCATGCAGTGTCAGGCCATGACTCCGCCACCAGTTGTTGGTGTCCGTGAGGCCTGTCAGTAGGATGTATGTGTCAGCAGGTGTATTGCCTATTTCGCCTAGTATGCAGTCATCTTTGAACATTGTCAGCCACTACCCTCCCATGTCTGCTTCCACATCTGAGAATGATATGCCGAACATGAGTAGTCCCAGGACAGAGTCCTGTGGGACACCACATGTGACTGGCTCTGAGTCTGACATGGCACCAGTGAGGTTGACTATAGGGTTTTTATCCATTAGCTGGTTTGCAACCCATCATGTGACATATGGATTTACATGTTAGCTGTTGATCATGTCTATGATGGCAGAGTGCGGTATTGTGTCGAATGCTGTAGGCAAGTCCAGGTAGGCTGTATGGACCACTATGCCCTCAGCAATGGCTATAGTGACTGATTTGAAAAGGTCAACCAGGTTCATAAGGCAGGATCTGCCCTCTACAAAGCCAAACCGGGTGGGAACAAGTGTCTAAGTCCCCAATGTCTCTGTGTATGGGTACCATAATGATCCTTTCCATAGTGTTGCAGACCAGGCTGGTTAAGCATTTGGGGCGGTAGTTACCAGGGTCTGTAGAGGTGCCTCCTGTGTGGAGTGGGACTACTGTTGCTGTATGTCAGTGTTCAGGTACATATGCTGTAGTAAGGCTATGGCTGAATAGCATGTAATGTGCATGTGTAGCTCCTCTTGCAGTTCATGTAGCATGCAACCCGCAATACCGTTGGGTCCCATTGCTGCTGTGTTTACAGCTCCACTGAGGGTGGTTCCCAGCTGGACATCCGAGATGACAGGGAGGTTACAGTCAGCTGGGATAAGTAATTCCACATGTGTGGGTGAGGGAGTGTAGAAACCTGCACTGAACCTGTCTGCCAGACTGTTGGCATTATCTGTGTGTTCATTGTAGCGTATGTCACTGTGAACTAACTGTGAACACAACTGAGGGTTCCCACCCAGGTGTGTAACATAGCAGAGGAGGGCCTTGTGGTTATCTGTAGTGACCATAGCGATGTCCCTCCCATTGTTGGCCTTGCATGTTTGTATGACAAAACCCATCTGTCTACTACTGCTGATGAGAGATGCCGTAGCTCTATGGAAGTATGCTCTGCCGTGCAGTAGCTACCATCTGTTGTTATACAAGTTGTTCAATGCTGGGGTTCACCAGACAGGATGCCTGCCCTTGGTGGAGAGGGTCATGGTTCCATTTGTGATTGCATGATCCATGCATTCTTGGAGATGTCTGTAGAAGCATATGTGAGGGTGTCTGCATTGTGGGAATTGGATTACACTGGCCCAGTGGGCATTAAGGATACCAACTCAGTTATAAGACGTGTAAAGTCAGCATGTGAGAGGTCTCCCACTGTAGTCTGTTGTGTTGTGGGGGAGGTGGGATATGTATATCCAGGGTGATTAGTCTGTGGTCAGATGTGACTAGTGAGGGGTATCCTTCCAGTTTGTAGCACATTGTCCCCATGTTTGTGATGATCAGGTCTAGTATATTATCTCCTGTTGTGGGACAGGTGACTAGCTGTTCCATTGCATTTGACATAGTGAATACTGGGAACCTTTGGGCTAGGGTGTTTGGGGTAGAATAATGCACCCAGTGTATGTTAGGGTAGTCGCACCATTCCAATATGATGCTGTGTGGTGGGACATTCATATCCTCCAATGTCTACAGGAAGGCCAACTGTGGTCCCTGAGATCGGGAGGGTGGTCTGTAACATGCTACCAGTTGTATAGCAGGTTTGCCTACGGTTATCTGCACCTGGATGGTCTGTGATGCTTCATGTGTTGCCACTAACCTGGAGGTGTGTGTGTCCTCCATGAATATGGACACACCCCCTCCCTTTCCATTTTGTCCCGAGTCCTGGGGCCAAAATGCATGATACGGGGTATAGCCTGGTACCACTGGTGTGCTCTCAGGAGCCGTGAACCAGGTTCTCACGTACTGCACAGACATCGAGATTGGTAGAATATGTATGTACAGATATATGTAATACACACATACATATATAGATATCTGTAGAGACTTACACATATGCAGATAGATCTGACTGACAACAGATATGTCTGTATATGACTATCTCTCACTCTCTGTCCCACCCCCTCACACTCACACTCACCCTGTGTCTCTCTCTCTCTCACTCTCTCCCCCTCTCTCCCCACATCTATATGTATATATCTACATATAGATATACATATGATATATACATATATACAAACAGATATATATCCATATACAGATATAAATATATCAATACATATATATACATATATATATATATATATATATATATATATATAGACTGTGTAAGGCACATGTGTGCAGATGTCTTGCTACAGGTGCCTGGTGTCACAGGCATGGAGTGAACACCAGTGTGGATACTGGAGTACCATACCCCATTCAAGAACACTGACACCAGTAGCCACCACATATGTACATGCCTGCCCACCACTGCATGTGTCAGGGGGGAACAGGGTCAACAAGTGTACAATAGGCTCCACATCGATACACACAGTGGCACACTAGTCCTGTAATACCTGTACATGGAATGTGTCAGCGGACATGGTGTGTCAGCTATGGACATGTAGGTCACTGTACCCCTCCACACCCCACAATGTCCTACATGGTATGTACCTCCTATGACAGCTACAGATATGGTGAAGGACACAGACATATGCAAGTAACTGTGTCAATGCACTCAAACACCACAGAGCGCACACAGACTACCTACATAGAGGTTACCACTGCTGGATATACATAGTTCGGTCACACCCATGACAGTTGTCTCCCAACCATGGTAACACCTCCAACATCCACAACACAAATTACCTATGTCTGTCATCCTTGTCACTGCAGTATAGAGCACATGGTGGAGGTACGGGACCCTACCCACAGATATGACATATCCTGTAGTAGACTACACAGAATTAAGAAGCAAGCCTCCCCATGAGTAGATGTCAGACATACCCCTGCTGAATGTTATGCTGATAGGTAATATGCCATATGAGTCACCCTGTGTAACTGTTTGTAAGGAGCAGGTATGATCATAACACATGTGTCACAAGGGGCAGGATAGCATAACATTATGCTGCTGTAGGCCCAGGGCCAAAAGCACACCACCTACCTAGGATGCAATGCATACCCATTAACACATTGCAAACGGAATATGTGAGGTGGAATGAGTGTGCGAGTGACTGGGTGCATGTTGTGTACTGGTGTGATTGCTCACCATGACTGTCTGTCTGTCATGGTAGTGTGTGTCCATGGTGTGAGGCCAGAGACAGGTGTGTGGGGTATTGCAATCAACACATACTACATTGCCATATGTTCTGCTGTGTTACCCTGTATGTCACTGTGGTGTAGGTAGGGTTATGGCAAGTAAGAGTAGTGTGCAGTACCAGTGAAATATGTAACGTGCATTGTGTGCAGTGCATGGGCTGATAATGTTCCCCATACAGTACCTTGATTCAAACCCCCAGTGTGGGGTCGTGTATTGTACCTGAAACAGTGCGTTGACTGCTGCAGTATATGAGTCTGTTGTATGGAGTGTGCCAGGTACTGTTGCACAGTTGTCAGATGAGCACTGATATCTGGTCATGTACATGTGTATCCCCCAATAGACATACAGATGCTATATATGGTGCCTAAGTTATATCACTGCAGTCAAGTATAATGTGTATTATGTGTGCTATAGTCTGCTGACAGATATTGCTGACATCTTTCCCTTCTCCTTTTCAGGGACATGGTTCACCAGCGGAACCCAGTCTACTCCGCTGCAGAAGAGGAGGAGATACACCAGAGCCTGGTGCGGGATTTCGCTGTACTCTTTTCCCGCACCAGCCAGAACCAGCAGGTGAGGGCTGCACTGTGGCAAGACCTGGTCGTCGGGTAAATGACATAGGCACACATAACCTGACATATGAGCAGGTACGCCATCACTGCAGTGATTTAATTAGAAATGTCCATCAGCGTGCGTCGGATATCCACAGGCAGCAGCTTGCCACAGGTAGTGGGGTGGCTAGACATCCCCCCTCACCAGACTGGAGGGGCTACTCCTGCGTGTTGTGGCTCCAGCACAGCAGCAACAACAACAGCATACATGTGTAATGATGGAGGCTGGAGCCACACAGCAGCAGGACACAAAGCGTGCAGGTAACATGCCATGTGTATAGTGACCATTCTGTACACTGTTAGGTTATGCATGTGTGGGGTGTGTCCTCGATTTGTAGCTGTTATCTTGGTAATTATTGTGCATTAGTGATAACCTCATTATCTGCAGTACACCTGTGGAAGCTAACTGTTGCACTACTGAACTGTAACATGCCCACAGTATCAATGGCACAGTTGTGCCCACTGACAATGAATGTCTCTTTTCCGCAGGTCCCTCTGGTGTAACAGCAAGGCAGCTTATCCATGCTGGTGAGTGTGTAATACCATTATCTTCACTACTCTGTATACTAATAGTAATAATAGGCTGAAGCAGTAGTGCAATGTGTTTGATTGCAGGTGTGTTTGTGTCTGTGGGTTGATATCTCATATACTGAGGTGTGTGCATGTGTGCATGTGCCCATGTGCACATGTGTGCATGTGTGCATGTGCGCATGTGTGCATGTGTGCATGTGTGCATGTGCCCATGTGTGCATGTGCTCATGTGTGCATGTGCCCATGTGTGCATGTGTGCATCAGTGGTGGCATTGTGTACACATTGTAAACTGTGTTTCCTGTCTTACTCTCACAGGTTCTGGTGCTGCTCTGGTGTCATGCAGCAGGGAACCTGAATCAGCTGCTGTGGATAGTGATGATGATATCTGTGTAATGGCACAGGTAGGTGTGCCAGGGTCCATCATTGGTCAGCCAATTGACACTACACAGCTGTCGACCCCATCTATGCGCACAGTCATCCTGCCAATACATCCTTTGTCATCAATGTCCCTAAGTGATGGACAGGATACAGTGGGCATTGACCAGGGTAATGTGGTACTGGTGGCACATGCATCCCCACACTGCAGCCATGGCCAGGGCCCTGACACAGTACCACACAGGCAGACATCCATGGGTTCTCGTGGGAGCATCCGTGGGCGTACCGCCCCTGTCAGACATGCCCACAGAGGTCTTTCAACCCCAGTTATGTTCCGGGCTGTAATGCAGGTACAGTCACATATGGAATGGTACACCAGACAGGGTCTGAGGGAGCTGAGAGCATGTCACACAGCCATGAGTGACAGTATGCGTGATGTTGCGGCTGCTATCCACAACTTCACCGAGGTCATTGACAGACATTGGGGGGGGGGCATTAGATCTGTTCCACAACTATATGTCCATGAGCCAGGGCAATGGTGGACGGTTGAGGCATCGACGTGGCCGTATGCCAGCAACAGCAGCAGCTGGCAGCCATCGCGGATGACAACAGGGCCGCGGCTGCTCACATAGTGCCAGCAGCAGCCCCAACAATGCTGGGTCTGTGCTGTCTTCGGACCGCCCCAGGAGACCACGTGCATGTGGTGCTGGACAGTCCCAACAGGGACCTGTCTTCAGTCAATGAACACCTACTTCTGATGACAGTACCCAGTCTGGATTGGTACCTGATACGGTCCGTAGCACCCCTGCCAGGCACAGGTACAGTGTCCATGGCCACAGACAGTGATCTTTATGTCCTGGCAGGTGCAGTCTGCGGCTGTCCACAAACACCTGTATATGGCAGCCATGAGGTGGGACTGTGTGCATTCATACACACATGCAAAGTGATAACACCTAGGGCTACCGCATACACACACACACACTGCATCAACATTGCCCCATCTTGTACTGCTGTCCCTCACCAACACACACACACACACAGGCATGTCAATTTGTTGTATCAGTGGCAGACTCAGGCATATCAGGTACACACCCTGTGCATATGATGAAACTGTGTCACCTCCTGCAATCTGTAAGATCGGTGCAGGAACAGGTTAACATGGTGCTGATGCACAGGGTGACTACATAGACATATTGTAATAGTATGATGTTGACAACAGTACAGTGTAATTATAGCATTGTGGGTATATACCAGCATGCCTGATGCAGTTACAGTATGAATGTCATTGTATTGTTTTGTACACCCATACTAATTACCACAGTGTTCTGTCTGCACATCTTTGCATACTGGTGGTGAGGCTGTGAAGGGATGGCCACCTACATAGGTAGCACAGGGGATACAACAATGTACATATTGATACTCAATGATGACTGCGAGTTGCATGCTGTCCACACATGACTCTGCAATGCAGATGTTTCAGGATGTTGATATCTGTGCAGTACTACACAGCAGGTTCAGGGCTCACAAGAGCACACTAGCACTACAAGGTCACACCTCATACCATGCATAACAGCACCAAAACACAGAACTAACTATGACAGGAGGGAGAGTGTCCATAGATGTCAAGGATACTGTGGTGCCAGGACAGGTAGCATACATCATACTTTGTCTGGAACTTCTGAGTGAGGGCTCAGTGTCTAGTATTTGACATGTGTATTATTACAGGTATGAGCATATGTATATCAGGCCAGTTATTCAACATTACAAAGGTACGTGGTCTATACACTTGTGGGGGTTGCGGCTGGACACAGCCTGTCTGACCTGGGAATGTCTAGGTACTGCCTTAGAGTGCCTGCATATATGCAGTGTTACTTACTGGAAGTCGTACACCTTGTTTGTTGTAGCATAGTCTACATACAGGCCTGCTGACTGTAGCTTTGTTTTTATGCATGTTTGCCTGTTATGTTCCTGAAACACTGATTCCACCTGCGGTGCAGATATACAGTGCCTCTGTGGATCCCTAGTGACATCTGTGTTGCTTACTGTACTGATGTCCATGTGTCACTTGACAGAACGTCACTGTTTGTCCTGTTTGCATGTGACTTGCCTGTAACACATTGCATATGATGTACCTCACACTTGCTCAAGACAGCATTCATATATGCCAGCACTAACAATTCAGGAGCACTACACCCTCACATAGTCACCTTGGGTACCTTGTTCCCCATTGACCCTATGTGTCGTTACTTAGTGTGGGAGTCACAATGCTATGGTAGCATGTGCAAAGATCACCTGTCGATCTACTCTTAGGTCCAGTTGGTGAATCTGTGAGTCATGTGGCAATGTTACAGCTGCCTCATGTACACAGACAACCCTCTCCCCTTCCCATACATGTACAACACATGTGAGAGATGCAACCACATAGCCAAACTGGGGGTTAAGCTCTGTTTACACAGCACTGGCATTCCCTGTCAGGTGGAGTGGGATACTACAGTGAATACAGTACCAGTCTCCCATAGACCTGCCACGACCACAATCCAAACACAGATACACACAGGTACATTATTGGGCTCTCAGAATAGCATCCTGCCTGAGCAGCTGACACCTGCAAAGCAGACACACAAGCAAACATTATGCCAGAGCAGAGCACATGCAACACATAGCTCACAAAGCCTGTCTGCCAAACAGTGTCAGGCCATACGGCTAGACAATACACCTGCTATGGTTGTATGAGGTACCTCTATTGACACGTACACGATGGTCCTGCTCCCAGGCTGAACAAGGTGAGGGTCATGCTGAGCTGCCCGTCAGGCACTATGATCCACCACATAACACAAGCAAAGCAGTCACTCCAAGGCATGTAGCAGTATGACTCAGTCATTGTCTGTGCCAGTGTGTATGACCTCTGGCGCACCTCCCTGGACTACATGTTAGGGGACATGGAGGGGCTCTCTGAGGTTGTGGCACAGGCTGGTATGACCCTGGCTTTGGGTACCATCTCACCCTCACCATGAATGCTGCCACAATATGTAGACAGGCTCATCGGTTTCTGCACTTAACGTATCTTTCAGTGACATCCAAAGGGGATCCAATGCCTGTCAGTGTGGGATTACATGCCGGACATGCCACATTGCTTTGCTTGGGACAGCTTGCACCTGTCACCCATGGGCCGTGGTATATTGGCAGAGGCTGTTGCTACACAAATACTGCCTTTGTATGCAAGGCTGACATTACATAGCCACCTACACAGGTAGCACACGGGATGGGACACTAATAGCAATGCTACTCAACAGCAGCAGTGTAAACCTCAAGATGTATGCAGTGGAAACTGTCCTTAGCATGGGGTACAGCAATATCCGTGCAGTAACAGACTCCTGGTACAAGGCTCCCAGGTGCACACCATCAGTGCCAGGTCATTCCTGATACCATGCTTGTCATCCCCTACACATGCACCAAAACAGAACAGGGGGGATGTATCCAAAGGCACCTCAGATACACACACCCCCAGGTTGGTGGCACTGCACAAAGCATCAGAGCTTCTCCATGTGCAACACACAGTGGGTTAGACTGCCTTCAGGTTCATAGTCTGGCACACACCACACTCCCATACCCAGGAAACCCACTTGGCCTTCCTGACAACACTGGGAATATGATGGTCTCTACACACACCATTATATGGTTGTACTGCAACTACCCAAACATACAGTGTGAGCATTATTCTAGCTGCAAGACCCTATCTGAAGGTGTCTTATCATTCATTCCCTGCATTGCTATGGAACAACTTGTTACCACTCCCACAAGTGGTGACAACATGCTACACCTGTTCATCACTAACATGTGGACTATATGCTCCAGACCAATCATGTATCCCTCGCTGGTGGGATGACACCATCTACAACCCACACTGTATAGTCACATACCACATGCAGCCCCTGCACAGAACACCCCAGTCATACAGTTGTCTGTTGCATATTCCATGTATTCACATGAGGCAGGCTTTGGATATGGGAACTCTTGCAGTTCACAGGTACATATGTGTAGGTGGCGCACAATACATCATGTGTGCATTGACATTACTGATATAATGTATGTCGTGCAATATTGGGAACAACACCCCACACACATGGACAAACTGTGTGACAAAATTACACATGGCATTTGTAGGATACAAACCCCTACCTAACTATGTTAGATCACTTGTGAGAGTCGCATTAGCAGAGCACACTATTTGCATTACTGGGGGGATTGCTTTCTCCTGCTGTACTTATAGGGTGCTGTGTAGTAAAAGTTGCCAAAAGGGACATTTCTCATACACATGGAATTGCACACATTACTCCCCCATACACAATCACACACACACTGGGCACTTGCAGGATTCAAACCCCTACCTAACTATGTTATGACACTAGTGAGAGACACATTAGCAGAGTGCGCTATTTGCATTACTGGGGGGATTGCTTTCTCTTGCTGTACTTACTTATCTTACTGGTGCAAAACTTTCACTGTGGTGGACAGTATAATTGATTTCAGTCCTATCACTGCTTGTAATGTTTATAATGAGCACACCAGACTGGTTGAGGGCCAGTTGTGCAGATATGACCATGGTGCATTTTGTTCAGATATGGACAGCTTAGTACATGATTGTCCGACATTGTTAATGTATTACACAACTTCTGTGGACAGTGACAAACAATGGCCATGTGCCCTAGTCCATTTGTAATGCTAGTCAGAGAGTGTTTGTCCTTCAACACACATTTACTGGTGTTTGCCATGACATATGTCATGGTTAGTGTGCTGTGCCTCTGTCTACCCATGACATACAGGTGATATCCAGGGTACACCTGCCATCACCCATCCAATCATCATGATTCTTCTGGATGACAGTCACTGAGGGACTCCCTGGATATCCTGTAGTGGGAGTTTAGTTGTGAGTGGAGTGAGCTTCTGGGTTGTGGACCAATCAGTACAGCATGTCCTGTTTATGTCTGTGCTGGGGTTCAGGCCTGTCAGCTGCATAGGTCACCAGCATTCAGTGTTTACATGGTGCCACATGTCCATTGATACCAGGTTGGTAATGGCTCTATACATTAGGCACAGTTCACCTCCAGCCAGGCAGTATGGCACTGTGTGGAGCTGCAGTTACTTTACTCAGGCGACACATGGCATCTGTTACAGCTCTGCAATCCTCCTGGTGGGGTATTTGAGTGGTCATTCCAGTTGCTGCAGGTGTCTGCTGCGGTACATCCCTGAAGGGCCATTGTACACAATTGTGAGGCTGCTGATGGATGACTGGAGAGGCACATTGACCTACCCTAACCAAGCTGTGCTTACCTTCATGATTAGGTGGGTATATGGTATGTTTCTGTAACCACTACAGACACATGGTTGTCACATGCAGGATATGTGTCACCTTGTGTCCCCAGGTCTCTTATTGCTCCTGATGTACTTACTGGGTTAACACCTATGTGGTAATTTCTGGCCATGTACTGTTTTTCCACAGGGGTTGACTATACCCTATTCTGCATTTAGCTTGTTGACATGGCTGTGGCACCACTTGTGTGTTTTTATGTGTGCCTTTTGTAGGTTGCTTGTGTCAGCTGGAGGGTCCAATATGGTGGCCAGTTTTTCGTCCTCTGCAAACCTGTTCAGACAGAGTCCTTCCATGTTGGCCTGTACCTATGTGACATATATAGCATAAAAGAGGGTTCCCAGGACCATGCCTTGTGGGATGCCAGTTGTACCTGGTTTGCAGTCTGCCATGGCTACAGCATGTCTGCCAGGTCAGTTCTGTCCTTGAGCTGGTTTGCAACTCATCTACTTGCATAGGGGTTTATAGTTAGGCTGGTGAGCTTATCTGTACCGCCAACTAGGGTATTGTATGGAAGGGTTTAGCAAGGTCCAGATAGGCTGTGTGATCGACATTCCCCACATCATTGGGCTTGGTGCATGTTTCACATGAGTCAGACATGTGTACAGGTCAGGATCTGCCCTATGACAGCCAGACTGGGTAGGGTCCAATGTCTATAGGTACCCAATCTTGTTATTCATGGGATCCATGATCATCCTCTACATTACTTTGCCAACCTAGATATTCGGGGTTGAGGGATGATAGTTTGCAGTATCCACTCAGGCACCCCCTTTGTGGTGTGGGACCACTGTTGCTGTACATCGCTCTTTGGGTACATATCCTGTGGTAGGACTGATAGTGCACAGTAATGCTATTTGCTGTTGCATTCGTCTTACAGTACTTGTTAGACACAACCCAGGACACCATCTGGTACCATTGATGCTGTGTGCTGTGCTTTGTGGATGCCTGGCTGTTACCTCAGCATCTGCAATGTCGGGGGGCCAGCACTCTCCTGGGATAGATATTTGGCAGTTAGGTGCTGGTGGGGAGTTTGCAAAGAATCTGTTATGTAGGATGTTGGCAATGTGTGTGGGTTTGGTGTATTGTTTGTGATATTAGAGTGCTGCAGAGCATATCTGTGGATTACCACCATGGTTCCTACCATCAGGTAGGACAGCTGTGTAATAATCCTTTGTGTCCTGCACAATTTGTATCATCATAGGTTCATAGGTTCATACTAGGCTATCTGCCCTGGCCTTGTTTGAGCACGGACAGACTGTGTGTGGGTCTCAACACTCCTTGCAATGTGCATATCATGCCCACGTAGGGTTTACTTTCCTAGATGTGACAAAGGGATGGCCCCCAGTGTACACCTGCTATCTCCCATGCACTTCAACGGATTTCTCTTGTTGAGTTTGTGTGTGGAGCTCAGCCTATCATGGACTGGGATTCTGTTCCAGAGTGTCCTGAGCCTCTGGGTTATGGATATGTCCCTCCAGCACATCCTAGTAATCTATGTGTACAGGTTCAGATATCTCACTGTGGTGTGTCTGCTGGATTTGGGGTTTCTGCAGTGGAGCATGTCCATTCATTCTGGATTGGGCATGGCCTTGTACATCAGGCATACATCACCTCTGACTGTGCAGTATGCTTCTGAATTGGGCTGTGGTTTCTTTAGCCAGGCTGCAGATGTCCAATGTTTGGACCCTTTATCCTGTTGGTGGGGTACATTTGGGGTCTTTCTGACTGCTGCATGTGTAAGGTAAGGTACATGCGGACTGGGGCATAGTTGTCACGTATGGGCCTGATAAGGGAAGGGTATGGGGGCACAGTGACCTCTGTAGCTCTACATGTGCATCCTTTCATATTAAGGTTGGCAATATAGCAGGTTTTCCTGGCCACCTTGGCAATGTGTGTGTCACATGACAGGTTACCGTCCACTTGTGTCCCTAAGTTCATGACTACTTCTTCCATACATTATGGATTGCCACCTATGTCATACTTTGTGTGTGCCTTGTTTGGTATTTGTTGGGACATTCATACTCTGGCGTGTCTTCAGGAAGGCTGGCTGGGGTACCTGGGTTTGTGTGTGGAGTCTGTAGCAGGCTTCAAACAGGTACACAGTTTGAGACAGTGTTACTCACCCGTGGATAGTCCATGCTGCTTCTTGCTGTGGTACCAACCTGGGGGTGTGGTTATTCTTGATAATTACTGGTACCCACACTCCTATTGTCATGTGTTCCATGTTTTGGAGTTGTAGAGCATGGTATGAGGCATAACCTGGTAGTATTAGGGTGCTCTTCTGGGCCTTGCCCAGGTTTCTGTTACAGAACACATATTACCATTCTCCATGATGTGGTGGGTTTGGTCTGCATGCACCTTGCAGGTTAGACTTCTGGCATTGGGTAGCATTACTTCCAGGTTATTATCCCTTGTGCTACCTATGTTGGTGGGTTTGTGTTTCCAGACTTACCTATTCCAGGCACAGTGGGGGTGACAGCAGCCTTTGCCAGTATCTAAACAGCCAGGTGTGCTGGGTGTGTGCCATCCCTAGCAGGTGGGGCATCATGTCTTCCTCGGCATGTCAGCCCACGGTGTCAGCCATGTGTTCCCCCTTGCTAACAGCAATACCTCAGCCAATTATTGTACTTGATCTTGTTGTTTTCATAGTGTGGCATCATGCTTGGTGAGGGTGAGATGTTAGGTTGGGTCTTCATGTTTGCATATACTAGATGGTGTTACATTGCTTAACACATGGCAATCATGCCTCAGGTGGTGCTGCAGGGCTGCCTCTGTCGGATGCACATACTACACTCCCTGTACATGTTTGAGAGCAGGTTATGTCATTTTAGGAATCCCTGTTACTATATGAGTGAGTCAGAGAGGGGTATCATTCCCAGGGTTCCTACTGAGCCAGTGTATGTGCTATGCGTTGCCTCTTTGCCAAGGCCAGGGCATACTGGGCATGCCTCCTTCTGCCTACTGGGGCAGGCTCAGGTTGTTCCTCCTCCGAGTCACGCTCTGCCTGTGATGGCCTTGGCATTGGTGGGGGGCTGTTTGGCCCGGCCCTATGCTGGTCCTGCTGCAGCTGTTTTCACAGGATCATATTATGTAGCATAGCACATACCATGACAATTTGAGTACATGTAGTTGGTGAGTACTGCAAGGCTCCACCAGATGTGTCCAGACACCGGAACTGTGACTTGAGCAGCCCAAACACACGCTCTATTACATTACGTGTTTGTGCGTGTGCCTCATTATGGCATTCCTGTTCAGGTGTGTGTGCGTTTCTGATGGGTGTCATCAGCCACGGCTCCAGTGCATAACCTGCATCCCCCACTAGGTGTCCATGTGGGATGTCCCCATTGGCAAATGTCTGGTACAGCTGCGTCAAATGCCAGATATGGGAATCATGGTAGCGTCCAGGGCAGCCAGCACACACATTCATTATTATGCCCTGGGCATCACACACGACCTGTCAGTTGATGGAGGGGAAGCCCTTGCGGTTAATGTAGGCCCTACCCCGCTCACTGGCTGGTGCTTTGATGCATATGTGTGTGCAGTCTATTGCACCCACTACCTCAGGGTGTTACGCTATTTGCTGGAAGAGACGCATATTGCTGGCCAATACCTCACGGGCATTGGGGAAATATACATGATCACTGACATGTGCTGACATGGCATCCAGGAACTGGTGCAGTACCCTGGAGGCTGATGCCTGTGATATCCCCATCATATCACCAGTTGGTCTCTGGAAGGTACCTGTTGCTAGTATTCTTAGGCCAACACATACCTTGGTTTCCACTGGGATGGGTTTCCCTCTGTTGGTTCTGTGTGTGAGGTGTGGCCTGCACAGCTCGACAATTTGCTGCAGGAGGTCTCTGTCCACTCTATAGCGCTCCACTATCTCCAGCTCATGTAACCCCTGGTAGGTGACCCTGGGCCTGTATACTCTTCTCCGTTTCCTCACTGTGGGTTGTCTGGCAGCATTTCCATTGTCACCACCCTCAGCAAGTCTCCTATGTCTCCTTATGACAGCTATGGCAGCTCCTAGCATGTTTGGTCTGAGTGCAGCTTTTTCAGTTTTCACTTCTACTAGCTTACTCCTGTCTTGCAGTATCTCTGCAGAGAAACATACTGCAATGCTGTTTGCAGTGTTTTAAGTGCTGGGCTGGGCTTGTATTCTGCCTGTGTAATTGCCTGCTTCTAATTGTTTTCACCTGCTACCTCTACAGGTATTCCCTGCTAGTTTCCTACTATTTCTCCTGCTTCCTTTTCCTCTCTGTTTCCTCAGGGGGGAGCAGCGCGCATACCAGCGGAAACACGCTCACAGTGGCTACCACGCACGCACACATGCTTACACGGACTAGGATCTGATTATTCGGGTTAAAACGCACGCACACTAGCACAAACAGGTTTACAGATCTTTAAACAGGCTCCTAAATGCTTACTATGCCTTACACGCGTGCACTCTGTATTACTTGCGCCTCCCAGCGTGCACACGCGCGCATGCACGTACAGCAAGAAACTTTGGTGTTGGCCACAGTGTACACCTTCCATTTCTTGACTTTCCCATGCTTATCTGTTGACACTCCTCTTTTTCTGCTGTGTGATTGATATGTTTCACATACCACTTTGCTCCAATGAGCTTGCTTTCTTCCTGACATTCCCCCCTGTGATGTCACCTATCTCCTACTCTGTTACTCCCCCTTATCTAACTCTTACACTACACGGATTGTGCTCATTTGCTATGTGTCAGTGTGATTCACTATCCTACCATTCATTTACATAGGATTGCCTACTAATGCTTAGTTACATGTCTTACACTCAGCTTCCCCCCTTAGCAACCACTAGACGTTGGCCATGTTGTTTTTGGTCTGCTAGTCCCTGCATTGCAAATCCATGCATTACATAAAACCCACATTTGTGGGTTTCTAACCTTCATTTTTCAGTTTTATATAGCACAGCCCGTTTGCGCGGAGCTGTGCTGTGTTTAAACATCGCCGATCTCCGAAAAAAAAAAATATTTTTTTTCATGTTTACATCGGTTTACCATGCCAATGGCCACATATTTGGCCATTGGCATGCTGTCTGTACCATTTGCACACTTTATTTGGAGCTGTCATGGCTCTGTTGTGTTATTTGCAGTAACGTACTCAGTTGTCAACTGAGTACATTTCTGCAACTAACACGACTCTTACACGGGCTGGTTTCAGCTTCGTGGATCACTAATCTACCTCATTTGCATGCCTTTCGGCTGCATATGGGGTGATTAGCATATCCACGCCCTGCCCGTGTAAGAGTCGTTTTAGCTTTCTCTTACATGGGATTTCGGGCTGTTCCTGGATCGCGATGGCTGCATGGAGTCTTACACGGCTCTTAGACTCCGTGCAAGCCATCGTGAATCCTGCC
This sequence comes from Protopterus annectens, assembly GCF_019279795.1. Taxonomy (NCBI): domain Eukaryota; kingdom Metazoa; phylum Chordata; order Ceratodontiformes; family Protopteridae; genus Protopterus; species Protopterus annectens. The sequence goes on along the minus strand of NC_056726.1, from coordinate 480,608,868 downwards.
CAATATTTACAATAAAACAAGCTTTCAAAGGACCTTGTTATATAACCCCACTGCAAACAGCAGGCAATATAAGAATTATTAATTATGACAGCTCCATCAATAAAAATGTTTACATTACAAATCTGATCATCCTGATAATTCTTTAAAGCTACTCTGGGGACAGCAAACAGCATCAACATTTACAACATGATGAATCTGCTGCCAGAATGAATCTAAACACTTTAACATCTGGACGCCCTGATATTTCAAGAATTATTTCCAAAACAGAGTATGTCTGTGATGGCATAAATAATGGGGTACGTGATATTTAATGAGAACTGAGCTTATGTATTAATATATTGGGCAGTGACCAATGTACTTACATACTTCCCATCTATAATGATGTACAAACCTGTGTAAGTGGAGCAATCCGGTAGTTCCACTGGGAAACTCAAATTTTGCTACACAAAACTGGCTTAAATGGAAGAATCTAAGGCTACTGGGATGGCTGATGAGTCAGGCAACATTCAAAACATTGAAACTGATGATTCATGGGTCAGTTAGTCAATATTTGAAGAAAAGACATTGATACTGTTGAGGTTTGTGTAGAAGATGAAGAGATTTGAGCAATATCTTGCCAGTGGCAGGGTATGAAAAAGGTTTTCTTTTCCATGGAGCTAGAATTTTAAGGGAAGAAGAAGAATCATGTCAGAGCAAACAGGCCTGTTACTTTTCTGGGGTATTTTTGGCCAAACGTATTGCAAGTTTTTTCTAGTTTTATACAGAATTTAGCATCTGTTAGGAATATATGCCTGTTCAGCAATCTCTTACAACTTCTTCATTTAAGGCACATTCTTAAATCTTTTTTCTTGTACTGATAAAGTACTACTGTTCACATAACAATAAAACATGCACTTATGACTGATGTTGATAGGCACTAGGACCACAGAAAGAGACTGTAGACTTACAATTGCTTACACTCTTACAACTTCTTCATTTAAGGCACATTCTTAAATCTTTTTTCTTGTACTGATAAAGTACTACTCTTCACATAACAATAAAACATGCAGTTATGACTGATGTTGATAGGCACTAGGACCACAGAAAGCGACTGTAGGCTTACAATTGCTTACACTCTTGTCTCACCCCAAAGCCTAAGTTCTTAAAAAGTTAGAAAAATAAATGTAAAAGGCAGAAGTGTTGTTTAAGAACTGTAGAAAGAAAAATAATGACAGAAAATATGCCAATAGAAATGACTTAAAGCCCATGTTTCAGATAGTACACATCTGTACATGTCCTAATTGATCACTGTTGCAGTAGCCTAAGCTATTTGGGTTTATTCCCCGCCAAAACTATGAGCAGCAAATTAAAGGTAAATAGGTTAGTACTAAGCTAACTGCTCTTACGAGCCATTTTAAGCCTAGCCAATTATCCCTTGTGAGACTCAAACCCTGCACTTTGTGTTTGTAAGGCAAGCACCTTAACTATTAGGCCACCCTCCCAACCCCCAAGGAAACCTTCCATGTGGTCTAACTGCAAGGAGCCTGAGCAGAGCTCCATATAAAAAAGTAGTTAGAGCACCAAAAGTGTTAGAGCTTTTCTGCCCCAAGAAAGGAAGCAAGAGCCCTGAAAAGAAAATGCTAGAAAACTTAAACAGGAATAACTACACACATAAGGGCATATACAACCACACCATGGCACTGCAAAATAAATAAATAAATAATAATAATGAAGAATGAGGCTGGAGAGAGGTGATGGCTACTACAACAGTGATCTATTAGAACATCTACTGTAATGGTAAATTTACTTACACATGTGTACTATGTTCAGCATTAGATCACTGTTGCAGTAACCTAAGCCATTCAGTAGATTACTATATCTTAGAAACCAAAAAAGGGAGGAGGAAGTAAATTAGGAATCCAGGAAAACCTGGAGAAGGGTGCTTGCAAAACCTGTTCTGGACTTGAACAAGGAGTCCAGTTTATAATATCTTGTAAATGTATGTACAGTGGACCAAGCTGCCCCCTCTAGAATATTTCTTGAGTCCATCCACAAAAGAAGCCAAAGCCTATGTGGAATGGGCCCTAATCCTGCCTGCAAGTGGCATGTTATGGTGATATAACAAAAATAAATAGCATGTGACCACCATCTAGAAACAGTTTGTTTTGACACTGGTTGCCTTCATAGGAGGTAAATGGCTGATCAGTTTTCCTGCAGGATTAAGTTTTATTTGTGTAATATCTACAGTGCCTGTGAACATCCAGAATATGAAGAATTTTTTCTCTCAAAAGACAATGAGATTAATAGACTGTCTCAGGGTAAATTCTGAAACCACTTTAGGTATAAAAGAATGATTAGTTCTTAAAGAAACCTTGTTCTTGAAGAAAATAAAGTAGGGTTGACTCAACATAAGGGCTTGCAACTCAAATACCCTTCTAGTATAATTCAGAGTAATGAGTAAAACAGACTTCTCTGTTAAGATCCTCAATTCAGCCTGATGAGCTGTTTCAAACAGATAAGGGGTAAGTTTTTTAAGCAGAAAATTCAATCCCAAGGAGGAGCCACCTATTTTCTAGGTGGATGGATATGTAACATCCCTTTAAAAAAACTGCCCAACTTCAAAATAGAAAGAAGGGGAGGGATCCAAGGGCAGACAAACAGAAATGACTATGTAAGAGTAACAAAAGGCATGAGGACAATAACTCACAGAGATAATCAATAACAAGATGCAGCTAGGCCTTAAAATGGTACTGGTCCTTGGAATGGCACTAACTATTGAACCTTTTCCACCTAGACATATATGATTTTCTAGCAATAGGTTTTTTAGCCTCCTTAAGCACCTGCTGCATGTCTTCAGAAAAAAAGGTTGCCTAAAGGTATCAAAATTCTATCAGCATGTCAGCCAGTTGAAGAGATTAGAAGCTGGGGTGGAACAAACAACCCCTTATCTTGTGTGAGTAAATTCAGTCTGTGGTGAAGCCTATGGTAATTGCCCTTGGCCAGTTTCAAAAGAAGGGAGAAATACTGCTATCTGGATAAAAATGAAGTCACCACGACCGTCTTTAAGGTGTCCTTCTGAACCTTTAGAAAAACACTGGATGTTGGTGGAAAGGGTGGAAAAGCATAAAGGAATATTTTTGTCCACGGAAATGAGAAAGGATCTGTGTTCCATGTCTGTCTTCAAGGAATCCTGTAGAAGAATTTATTTAACTGTCTGTTCTGAGATGAGGAAAACAGGTTTACTTGAAGTATTCCTCACAGTTGTATTATTTCTTGGACCCTCCCCCCTTGCATTTTCCATTTGTGATAGTCTGTCCTGGCCCTACTTAGCTTGTCTTTCACACTGTTTTAATCTGAAGTAATGTATGAGGCAAGAGGAGTCAAAGTGAGCTGAGTTGCTGTCTCCCAGACCATTACAGCAAGGCTGCAAAGAGGGCAAGTTCTGTACCCCCCCCCACCCAGTTGTTGATGTAGTACATCACTGTGGTGCTTTCTGTGAAAATTTGCAGAGGTGCTGGAGAACAGGGATGATTCCAGGCTTTCATAATTTTTATAACAACCAACATCTCCTTGACTTTGATATACATTTTATTTATTCATTTATTTATTTGACATATAGCAACTAGAAAAGTCTGACTGGGTAGAGATTACCCATTTTCAGTGGAGGTCTGGGGAGAAAAGTTCCATATAAAGACAGACAGAGAAGAACAATTAAGTACGGGACAATAAACAGTGAGAAATTACATATGGTAAAAAAAATTACATAGATTATAAAAATACATAGTTGGATACAAGATGTTACTAGCAGGAATTTACAGGACTTTACCAGCAAGAATTAAACCTACAATTAATATTCTGGTTGAATGTGATGCAGTTTGAAATAGATTGATTGGTGGAGGGAGAAGAATAGAGGGAGAGAATAAGATAGTGTAAAGCTAGAGAGTTTTGGGTTGAAAGGTAATAGAATTCTGGTGAAACAGAAAAAATAGGAAGTTAGTAGGGTTAGGAGGATATTAAAGACATGACAAGATGATAGCTAGGTAGGAGAAGAACATGAGCATAGCTATGATTTGAAAAGATGTTCTTTAAGGAGGGACTTGAAAGTTTGGTAGTGAGAGACTTGTCTAATATTTTGTGGCAAGTTGTTCCAAGCTTTGGCTACACAATAAGAGTAGAGTCTGAGGCCACTGAACCTCAGAGGTTTATAAATAGATGGAAGTTGTTTTTCTGAAGAGCGTAGATCCTAATGAGGAAGATAGTATTGTAATTTGGAGGAGATGGCAGGAGAAACTAGGGGGTCGTTGAGTAATTTATGAGTAAGAAGTAACACGTTCATGTGTAGTTGCAATGGAAGTTCAAGATAGTTAAGCAGTTTAAGAGATTGGCAGTGATGAGATTTATGAGGTTGACCTGTGGCAAATTTTGCTATTTTGTTGTAACATTGGTTGAGTTTGGTTTTCAGGGAGGAGTTAAGGCTAGTTAGAATACGGGAGGCATAAAGACGAGAATGTAAGAGGTATGTGATGGAGAGTTCAGCTTTAGCAGAGTTACTTAGGAACTGTTTAGCCCTATATAACATGCCAATTTTTTGGCAGGTCAGTTTGATAGTGTTATTTATATGCAAGTCAGATTTTGAGATTGTCATCAATAATAACACCTAGCAGTTTGGAATGAGGGACAACCTCAACTGCTGTGTTGTTTAGTGATGAGATTCTGAAGGATAGTTTGTCAAGAAAATTTTGTTTAGGAAATAATAATATGAGTTTAGTCTTCTTGGGATTAAGTTAGAGTTGATTACTAGTAAGGCAGGCTTCGACAGAGTTAAAAGCATATTTGTGTTAAAGTTTGAAGTTGAGTAAGGTTGTTAGAAGAGCAGATTAGAGTAGAGTCATCAGCATACTGGATTAGAGTTTTGTGTTTAGAGGCAGATGAAAGGTTGTTAATAAATATATTGAAGATGAGAGGGCCTAGGATGGAGCCCTGAGGAACAGCAGTGATGACTAGTAGGTAACGTGATTGAGTAGAATCCCATGTGATGGACTGATGTCTGTCAGATAAATAACTGGAGAACCATTTTAAGGTATTGTCAGTAGAGCCAAGGGAAGGGAGTTGAGATAGGAGTTGAAGATGAGAGACAGTATCAATAGCTTTAGATAGATCAAGGAATAGTGATGAAACAAACTTTCCCATGTCTCAGGTTTATTGACTAAATCAATAAAAGAAAAGGGAGCTGTGGAGGTACTGTGTGCTGGTCTGAAGCCATGCTGGATAGGGGAGAGTAGATTGTTTACAAGTAAATGAGGAGTTGTTTGTGGATAGATTTTTCAAGAATTTTGGATAAAGGTGACAGTATTGCTATAGGCCTGTAGTAAGATATTTCAGTAGAATTCCCACCCATATGAAGTGGGATAATGAAGAGATAATTAAGAACTTCTTCCAGAGGGATGGGATGTAAGTTTCATTAATAGATCTATTAATGAATATAGAAACAGGGTAGACTATGGCATTTGCAGCAATTTTTAGAAATTTGTTGGGAAGCTTGTCAGCAGAAGGAGAGCAAGGTCTAAGTTTACTAAGCAACTGTTTGATAAGAGATGTTGGGACAGGTTTGAGTGAGAAAGGAGATTGGGAGGGGTAGCAGGAGGTGGACTGGTGGTAGAAGTAAGGTGAAGCTGTTTGTAATGGGAGAGATACTTTCTATAAAGTAGCTATTGAATGAAGAGGTTGTGTCAGTGTTAGAGTGGTTAGTGGAAGGTTGAAGTACTGAGTTAGTTCCATGGTGAAAAATGTTTTTGATAGACTGACAGAATGTTTTTGGATTGGATGTAGATGGTAGCTGGGGTCTAAGTAATATGATTTTTTTGTCTTTGATGACAAGTTTTTTTAAACTAGATTATGCAGTTCTTTATAGTGAGACAGATTTATAGGAGATTTGTTTTTCTGGTATGTTTTTCAGGCTTTATCTCTGTCATGCATGATGGATTTGGTGTGCACTGATAACCAAGGAGAAAATTTAGATTTGATTATTTTCCTTCTGGGGGTAGCTAGGCTACTTAACGTATTCAGGAATATAGAGTTGAATTTGTCGACTGCTTCATCTAGAGGTAAGTATTTAAGGAAAAAACAATTTATTGAGCTTAAAATATTGGTTAACATGAGTGGGTTAAAGTTAGTTAAGTCACAGATGGTTTGATATGTATACTGTTTGTGCTGTTGGGAGACAAGTCTGGTGGTACAGCTGGGATTATGTGCACTAATGGCATCAGGAAGTGTTGCAATTTGACAAAAGTTGTTGGGGTGGGAGGCTAAAATCCAGTCTATGACTCAGTTGGTTTGGTTGGATTTGTTGATAAAGGTGGGGGTGATGTAGTAATTGAGAAAAGCCAAAGAGAGTGATACTATTAGTGGGGAAATGTGTAGACAATTTCAGCCAGTCAATGTTAACATCTCCTAGGATATTGGTTTCATGATAAGTGCTGGATGACACCCAGGATAATATGTCTTCTAGAGTAGAGAGGTTGTTGCCAGCGGAAATGTAGAGAGTGATAATACAGAGGCTTGTGTGTTTATTTAACTTAAAGTTAGAGATAGTTAGTTCAGCATTGTTGAAGGTGGGAAAGGGGTGGTTATAGGGGTAAGGGAAAAATGAGATGGAGAGACTATAGTGACTCCTCCCACTTTTTTATTGAGACAGTTTGACCTTATCATATTAAAACCTAGGGGATGGATCTGAGAGTCTTTGATGTGGGGTTTAAGCCATGTTTCTGTGATAACAAGTAGGTCAGGGAAGTTCTGGGTAATCCAGACATTGAATTCAGTGACTCTGCTACAGATACTACGTATATTTATAGAGAGGAATTTGAGTTTAGTAAGACTTGAATTACTGCGACTTGAGAATGGTAAGGGAGTATAATTTGGACTGGATTACAATGAATATCTCTGCATACTAGTAAGAGGGCTTTAAACAGGTTAAATAAACTAGTTTTGTTAGAGGAGTTATAAGAAATGAGTTTGGTGTTAGATGGGGGGTAGGGTAGTCAAATATTTTTAGTTTGACAAAGACTATGGGAGAGATTTGACAGAGCTTAGATGTAATAGGTAGGGAGTAATGATTGAGGTGGTGATATAGAGTGGAGAAGCACGTGGGAGACATAGACTTAGGGGGTCTTAGGATAAAGTAGGATGTGACAAAAGAAAGAATGAAAAGAAATATGGAGATGAGACTTAAGTGAAACATGGTGAGGTAGTTGGACTAGTTATGTTGTGATTATATAAAACAGCTGTGAGATATATGCACAGAAATTGAAGGTATGAGTAGCAACAGAATAGAATAGTAAAGTGAGAGAGTAGAGTAGAATTGTGAAAGGATATGTCAGGGCTGAGTTGGAGGAGAAGAGAAGTGGATCAAGACCTTTTATTAGAAGAAGTGTACTGAGTATGGTGGGTGAAGAGGGTGAAGTAAAGTAATACTGATGTTGTGAAAAATAGGTGAAGTAATATAAACTCTAAGAAAAAGAGTCTTGTTAAATATGTTGAATAAAAGACTGTAAGTGTCTTAGGTTGGTGAAGAAAAGTAAAGCAGTAGAGAGTAGGAGGAATGAGGGGCAGGGTGAGTAGATGGTGTCAAGGAGGGTGGTTTGTTGTCATGATGGCTGGGATTGAGAGGAAGTAATGTCAGAAAGGGTGGGATATGTTAACTATAAATGTAGAGCTGGGGGGTGGAATTTGGGAGTAGGGTAAGGGTGTGGAGTGAGCCCATGCATTGCGGAGGAGAACGAAGTGTACAGAGCCAGAGAGAGGTGTCATACAGCAAGTAAGTCCTACAGAATATACAATCTATGGAATAGCAGAGAAAAATTGCACAGTAGTGCATTTCTAGTAGTTATATTAGAGGGAAAACCCAGCAAACACAGCAAGAATGTAAAACAAAGTGTTGCTTTACCTATTATTTCAAGCAAAAGTCAGGTGTTAGGTGTGTTCTACAGACCTTATACTGTCACCCTTTGGACATAGCTTTCTACAGCAGATCTAAAGGATATGTTGTGACAAGATTAAAGAGGAAGAAGAAGAGAAAATGTGAGACCTGGATTCTGAGATAGCTGTTCTACTCACCATAGAATCCTACTCCTTACAAACTCCATGAGATCTGAAAAGATAAGGGGTGCAGATTGTTGATTCCAGACTGACTTGAGGTACCACTGAAATTTTCTCATATAGCATCATAGGATCATAGGAAGTTACTAGGCTATTGGCCCTGAGACCCTTATAAGCCTAGCCAAGAGTTTAGCCCATGCATAGACAAATCAGCACCCGATGCCCCTGTCCAGCAGGGACATGGGTGGAATCCCATGGATGCATTTTCTATTTCCCATCCAGTTATCCAAACTGAGCTTAAAAAGGGGTAATATACATACTCTGCTTGATGTGGAGAGAGAGTTTATTCCATAGATGGGGGAGTCTCTGCGACACAAATCTGTCCCACCAGCAAGTTTTAGTGATGTCACAGACCAGGTTGAGGCCGCGTGTGCGGGTTACTCGAGTGTAGCTTGACTTGCGGATATGCAGCAGTCCCATCAACGTGGGGTCCGAGATCACCTTGTATGCCAGACAGAGGTCACCTCTGAGGAGTCTATATGAAAAAGAATAGAGGCACAGGGCTTTTAGCCTATCTGTGTATGGTAGATTTTGAGGCCCTGGATTCTCCTGGTGAGGAACCTCTGTGTTCTCTCCAGTTGCTGCATGTGCTTTGTGGCATACATGCCAAATGGGGCATTGTACTCAATAATGGGACTTATTAGGGAAGAATACAGGGATGTTATGACCTCCTTATCCCTGGATGAGATACCCTTACCTATGAGGTGGGCCATGTAGAAAGCTTTCCGTACAATGGAAGCAACACGGTGGTCAAAAGTCAGGCTGCTATCAATCTGGGTGCCCAAATCCCTCACAACTGACTGTGTGCTTAGAATGTTGTTATTAATGTGATAATTTGTGGGGACATCTCTTTCCCCAAAGGGGATGATGATGCATTTTTTTGTATTCAGCTTGATGCCATGTTTCTGGCACCAGTCATTTGTTTGGGTGAGACCTTCTTGGAGGATGTCCATGTCACTAGGTAAATTGATGACAGCTCCCAACTTGCACTCATCTGCAAACTTGGTCAGCCATGTGCCACTGGTTTTGGCCTGTACCTCAGAAAAATATATCCCAAGTAACAGAGCCCCCAAGACTGAACTATGGGGTACACCACTCGATACAGGTCTACTGCTTGAGGTGGCTGCCCCCATTTTGACTAGGTGGGTTCTAACAGTGAGACAGTTGGCTTCCCATCTGGTAACATACAGATTGATGCCTAGTTGAGTTTATCTATTATGCCCGAATGAGGAATAGTGTCAAAGGCTTTGGCCAGGTCAAGGTAGGCAGTGTGCACTGTCTTCCCCTCATCCATGGCTTTGGTGACTGTCTCAAAAAAGTTGACCAAATTTAACAGACGTGACCTCCCCTTGATGAAGCCAAACTGTGTGGGATCGAGTGTTTGGAGGTTGCCAAACAATGTCCTTGTTTATGAGGTCCATGATAATCCATTCCATGGCCTTGCAGATCAGGCTAGTTAGGCTTATGGGTCTGTAATTTCCTGGATCAGTGGACGCTCCACGTTTGTGTAAAGGGATGACAGTGGCTGTCCTCCACTCATCTGGGACAAAACCAGTACTCAGGCTTTGGTTGAATAGGGTGAGTAATGGTGCTGCAAGTTCCTGCCTGAGTTCATGTAGGATGCAGCCTAGGATGTTATCAGGTCCCATGGAGGCTGTATCTTTTGCCTTTGAGAGAACAGTGATGACCTGATCCCTAGATATAAGGGGAAGGGGGCAGGTACTGGGAATGTCATGATTTACTGATGGGAGGACAGAGAAGTGAAATTTTCACTGAATCTGTCAGCCAGCAAGTTTGCTATACCTATGGCATTTGTATATGCGGTGTCCTTGACCATCAGTTCTGAACAGATCTGGGTGCTACCTTTGAGATTATGGACATATGTGAAGAAGGCCTTATGATTGTTTCTAGAAGATGTGGCCAATTTGGACTCAAAGTTTGCTTTGGAGGATTTCACTAGTGCTCTTATTTGCTTGTTTAGGCTAAGCAGAGATTGCTTCCAATTGGGCACCTGCTCCTTTTTGGTCGTGGTCAGCAATTTTTTTCTTCTGTTATAGAGTTTATGTATTGCAGATGTCCACCAGACAGGTTTACTCTTCCTTGCGGAGGATGATTTAGTCCTGTCAGGTATTCCTGATTCCATGCATCTATATAAATGTTTGTATAGTAATTTAGTATAGTTCTGGATACTGATGACAGTTCCTAGAAAGGGGGAGGGGCTGTGAAGCTGTTTATACCATCCCTCAGGAGGCTGTAATCAGCTTTGGAGACATTTGTTTGATTGACCCTAGCTAGAGGGGGGTCGGGGGAGATGGTGACTTAAAACGTGACCTCTTTATGGTCGGATCTTACAAGGAAGGATGATACTGCAGGGATGCTGCAATGGCTACTCATGTTGGTTAATACCAAGTCCAAGATATTATCACCTCTTATGGGGGTATTGACTAGCTCTTCCAAAGCATTTGCATTTACATAATCGAGGAATCTCTGGGTATTTGTGTTCTGGCAAGAGTAGTTCTTCCAGTCTATGTTTGGGTAGTTAATGTCACCCAGGATCAAGGTAAAGGGTTGAATCTTGATAGATTTGAAGAGGTCTAGATAGGCAGTTTGGGCACCTTGGGTCAGATTTGGGGGCCGGTAGCTAGCTATTATTCGTATAGGGTTCTTGTTAATAGTTAACTGTACCTGAAGTGTCTCCTGTGTTTTATACTGTTTGACCAGCCTGGAGGTGTGCGTGTCTTTAATTGAAACTCCACCTCCTTTGACTTTACTACCCACAGTTTGGTGTCTGAATGTATGACAGGATGAGTAACCAGCTAAGGCTGGGGTGCTCTCTCCAGCTTTGAACCAGGTTTCTGTGACCACACAGATGTCAGCATTTTCCAGGGTTAGGAATGCTTGCAATGAGTGCAGTTTCATGTTTAGATATGAAGTTTGGCCAAAGTAATCAACAGAATCCTAGAAGCCATCTAACCCAGAATCCTGAGAAATTCCCTGGCAGATACCTGGTTTTGATTGGAAAAATATCAGGAAAAACTGATCCACTTTGTCTGGAGGAAGAAACCTCTTTCCAGGGCAGAATCTAACAGCTATCTCAGGAAAATTATTCTGTGATAAGGGATAAGAGATGGTTTCTGTAAATTCACTTAAAACTCAGATTGAATAGAAGATTCTGAGTTCTTGCAAAGGACTCCTAAAAAAGAGTCTGCACATAAAAGACAGTAATCCAAATATAGAAAATGAGAATAGCTTGGAAGTCTGCAGACACTAGACAACTAGAAAAAGATTCTGCAAATATAAGACAATCATCCAGAAATGGAAAATGTGGAAACATTGAAGCTGCAGTAAGCAATTACTGGAATCAGACAGATTGTAAGTACCCTTGCAGCAGTACAAAGTCCAAAAGGTAAGAGAGAGAACTGATAATTAAGCCAAATACAGAAAATCTTAAGAAACATCTGAAATGTCTGCCAATGGGAAAGTGATGGTAGGCACCTTTAAAGTCTAGCTTTACCATGAAAGCTAGTAAAGGGACAAGAGGCAACAGAGTCTGAAGGAATGACATTTTGAACTATGGGACATCAAAAAAAACTGAGAAAAAGAGGTCTAGCACCATCTTCCAGAACACCAGCTTCCATGTACTTTCTTTCTTTCTTTGGCACCAGAATAATTCTGGAATAAAATTATTTGATCTGGCAGGGAAACACTTTTTTATGACTCTACAAAATATTTGTTTCCGAACTGGAGGAAATAGGGATATTTGGTTTACTGGGCAAGGAGGAATCCCCATTTAAAGAGGGATGAACTCCCATTGCCAAGTGTACCCTCTTTGAGTGACTTTGAGAACCCATCAGTCTGAAATAATCTGCTGCCACAAAGGAAGGTGTAAACCCAGTGTGAGGGAGAGATTGCAGGGGGAGGGGCATGCACAGACAAATAGTCATTCTTAGTTTCTGCATTGTTATTGACTTTGAGAGTCCTTTCCCTTTTTTTGGAGCCCCCTTGCCATTACAGCTTGAAGTTGGCAGCACTCATTCAGCCTATTGCTTATATCACTTTTAAATCCCCTATGTCCAACATTACCTCTATTTGCCTGTAACTTAACAAAATCTCCCAAATCCCAAACCACGCTCTCTAAACCCTGATATTAACCCCCCTTCCTTACATTAAACTTACTAAGGAACAAAGCTCCCCTATATTTGTTTTTCTTTTGTTCTTACATAAAAGCAATGCTTTTTCCTCATAGTCTTCCACCAAATAACCTAATTACCTTTACTGTGAACAGTAGTGGCTGATACTTTTTAAGCTGGTCTCTCTGGCTCTACTGCTCTATCCTGCTCCATTCGCCCTGCGTGCTCACTCCACCCCCCTACCCTGCTCCCAATTCCCACCCACCCCCAGTACTCCTCCATTTATTCTCCTCCTAAAACCCCTCCCTCTCCACAGGCCAATCCTCAAACACTTTTCCTCCACCCCACCACCAACCTAACTCTCACTACCCCAACCCCTTCCCACCTTATTTCCCATTACCCTCCCCTTTATCACTTCTGGCAGACTTCAACTACCATCCTCACTCTTCTTCCTCACATTCTCACCTCAAAATCTATCCTCATCCTTCTTCTAGTACCTCTTTACCATGCCACCTCCTACACCAACATCCATTTACACCCATCACCCCTTCCTCCCCACCCCCCTCACAGCCCATTTCCACAACATCTCAGCCTCCTTAGTTCCCTCCCACCCTATACTTCTCTTAAAAGTAAAACTTTTCCCAAGCTCCACTGAATACTGCAAACCTAAACCTATTCTCTACCAGCCACCTTTATCTAAGTGTAAACCAAATAAACGTATTCCCCTTCTCATGCACCTTTGCTTAGCTGGTGACATTCACCCCAATCCAGAACCAAACTACTCTCCTACAAACCACCCTAACAGCAACAACATATCCATCAGTAAATACCTCAAATTCCTCACCATCAATGCCCAAAGCGTAAATAACAAATTAACCCACTTTCACGCCTGGCTCAATCACAATTCACCTGACATTGTAGCCATCTCCAAAACCTGGCTAAACCTCATATAAGTGACTCTGAATTCCTTCCCCCTGGATTTCTATCTCTCCATTCTGACCACCAAAATCGAAGAGGTGGTGGTGTAGCCTTAATCTACTCGAACCACTTGTCCGTCACTCCACATCCTAATCCCATTCCTTCTTTCAATAATGCTGAACTTGTAACTGGCCTACTAAAACTGAACAACCATAAAAACATCTGTATCATTTCCCTCTATATTTCTCCTGGTAATAACAGTAATACCCTGGAAGACTTCCTGCCCTGGACCTCCTCTAATATTAAGCTAGAAACCTACATCATGGGAGATGTAAATATAGACTGGAATAAAATTATTCACCCTAATCCCACCATGTCAATCAATCTATTTAACTTTACTCAACTTACAAAGTCATAAAATCTGGTGTCATTCCTGACCCATTAGGCCTTCATCCATCAGACTACACCCATTTCCCCACACTCCCACCACTTCATTCATACCCGTAACCTCTCTAACTTTAACCCTACTACTTTCTCTGACTCCCTTAAGCTAACTAACTGGAACCCCTTAAAAACTCTTCCTTTAGATGCAGTCGTTGACTGCCTCAATTCTACATTCATAACTGTCCTTAACTCTCTAGCACCAATAAGAACAAAAAGAGTTAAAACAAAGACCACCCCATGGCTCACCAAAGACACCAAAAAAATTATGCTACAAAGAGATAAAACCTGGAAAGTTTACCTTCATCATAAACAGACAGAAATCTTACTTAAATATAAACAGCTGAGAAACCTAGCCAAAAAACAAGTCATTAAAGACAAAAAAATCTTACTATATCAAACTACAAGCAAATCACACAAAAAAACTTAAACAGTTCTGGAACTCTATTAATTCCCTTCTTAGGCCTGGTACAAAAAACAACCCTTGCCCTGACACCAGCAAATCTGACCTTGAAATTGCCATAATGTTCAATACCTTCTTTACCTCCTCTGTTGCTGAGCTAACGAAGACCTTTACCAACAATAACCCTCCACCTCCTACTACTCAATCCTCCCCTCCCTTCTTTCCCCCCCACTTTTGAACTCAAACTCATCTCCACCAACCTAATGAAGAAACTTCTTGCTAAACTAAAACCTTGCTCCAATGCCCCTGACAGCATTCCTTCCTCCTTCCTAAAAATAGCCTCTGACAGTATTGCTCTACCTATCAGCATCCTGATCAATAGATCATTACTTTAATCCTATGTACCCAAACTATGGCATTCAGGATTTATTCTTCCACTTCACAAGGATGGCAAAAACTGTAACACCTCCAATTTCTGCCCCATACCCATCTTCTCCCCAATCTCCAAACTTCTTGAAAAATGTATCCACCTGCAGCTCCTGCCGTTCCTTACCAAACACCATCTGCTCTCCCCTACCCAACACGGCTTCCATCAAGGGCACAGTACCAACTCCACCCTTGTCTCCTTCTTACATTCTGTCAATTTAGCTTGTGACTGTGGTAATATGGTATCCTCTGTTCTGCTAGACTTTTCTAAAGTCTTCAATACCATCTCCCATAGTCACCTACTAAATCATCTGTCTAACCTCAATCTCGCCCAAAAAACTCTTTCCTGGTTCTCCAGCTATCTTTCGGATAGATCCCAAGCCGTGAAATGGGGCCAGGCCACCTCCACTTTCCTCCCTACCCCCACTGGAGTACCCCAAGGTTCCATTCTTGGCCCATTGTTATTCAATATCTTTATTAACAACTTCCACAATGCCATACCTAATACCAAAATTGTGCAATACGCTGATGATTCCACTTTGATCTGTTATGCCTCTAACCTAAACGATCTCCAACTTCTAACACAAACTGCCTTCTCAACCACCAAAAATTGGATGCTCCAAAATCACCTCTCACTAAATGACAACAAAACTAAGATCCTTCTATTCTCTCCCTCAAAATCCTTCCCTATTGACAAAAACTTACTCCAAATCACCAGCCTTAACAACTCCATTATTGAGGTCGTACCCTCCGCCAAACGTCTTGATGTAACCATTTGCAAACACCTAAAATTTAACAATCACATCCAGCTAAATATCAAGAAAACTCACGTAAAACTAGGCCTACTTTACAGAAACAACCACTTCCTCTCTCCTTCCACCAGACTAACTCTCGCCACAACCTATCTACTTCCCTCTCTACTGTATGGTGCTCCTCTGCTCACTAATTTATCTTCCACACTCACCTTCAAATTGGAAGTATGTTATAATAAAATAGCCAGATTTGCCATGAGTGCCAAATCCTCCTCTCATAACTGCACCTCCCTACACTCACTAAATTGGCTTGAACTCCCCAATCTACTTGACCTTCACCAAATCACCACAGCCCACAAATTATTGTTCCAACCTAACTGCCCTGCACTATCCAATATTCTGGCAACCTTATAACCCCCTCAGACCCCTTAGATCTACCCACCAAAACTTGATCACCGTCCATAAACCCAAGTACCCAGCTGGGCAGCTTCTGCTATCTTATTCCTTAGCTAAAAAATGGAATGCTCTGCCCTCCACACTGAGGACCTGTGACAATCTTAATAACTTCAAAACTCAACTTCATTCTTACCTCTGTCTAAACAGGAAAGGCAACTGTACTCTTCCACCAATTCCTCTCAAGCTCTCCTCCCCCTTTACTGCAGGTTAACTTTCTTACCTTCCTAACCTTACTTTAAATTGTTGATTATATATGTAACCAAACAGCAAAATCAAGCCATGATACTATATGCCTGCTTTTACTCCTGAACTAAACTCTTTGTTGTTTTTTTCACTCCTTTGAATGCTACCTGTTGTTTGCAATCCTAACTTCCTTTGTAATTAATTATGTAATTAAACTTTGTATTGTGGAGCTTTTCTCCCCGAGCCTCCACTGAAAGTAGGCTCCCTAAGCCCAGTGGAACTAAACTGTAAATATTTTTTTCTCTTTTTCTCTTTTGAATGCTACCTGTTGTTTGTAATCCTAACTTTCTTTGTAATTAATCATGTAATTAAACTCCACTGAAAATGGGCTCCCCAAGCCCAGTGGACCTCCCCGGTCATCAAACTGGAATAAATAAATAAATAAGTTATTTTTTTTTTAAAAAGGGAACTGAGGTGGAAGTTCAAATTCCCTGGTACAGAATGGCAGTCCAAACAAAATAAATTTTCTTACCATAAATGATAACAGTTTTACAAAAAAAAACCACATTTCATAAGAAAAATAAAACAGTGGAATGACTTTCCCAGAAGTGGACTTATCTGTCCAGCCTTGAAGGGCCTCTAGCTGACCATCTGTTCCACAGTCAGCAGAAAGAGAATACTTTGTTAGCAAGAAATTGCTGAAGTTTTTGATGCTCTGCTTGAGCTCTTGATAGTTAGAACATATAGAATATGCCTTTAGCTTTGATAATCTGTCCAGTTGGTCATATCCCCTAGCAAGATATAACCTGAACAGTTTAAGCTAATGTAACAGTGATCTAATGTTGAACATCTTGAGTATACCACATGTGTCTATACCACCCATAAAACGTACACTGACACATGTGCTGATGAATGAATTTCTAGCAGTGAATACATCAGCCTTTAGTGGACAATATAGCAATGTTATAGCTCATATTACAAGAAAAAAAAAAACTTTGAAATGAGAGTTATCTAAAGAAAATCATATAAGATTAGCTTTTAGGTTTATACACTTTACGGGGCAAAAAGTAATTCTTATGTACTGCATAAATAGAACCCCTGCATTATCTGTGGTATACTTTTGGTAACCATTTGAAAGGTTGGGACCCACATTAGCAAGTTCCATAATGTGGAGCATGAATTTTCAAAAATCTGGAATTACAGACACAGAATCCAAGGTTGTCATTTCTCAGAATATTCCCTTTTATCTGTGGTAAAGTCATCTCAGAGTTGACATATATAAGTTTGGGCATGGGGAAAGGGGCTTACTTCCCTCCAAAAAGTAGTTTAAAGTACAGGATTGATGTTTTATATTCACTTTTCTCCTAAATGTTCAGTATTTTTTTTTTTTGCATGATGGGACTCGCACTTCGAGTTCTGACATTTTAATAGGGAGCCATTCTTTTACTACAGTTCTATCACATTAAAAAGTAGATTTGAAAAAAAAAGTACAGCTGCATGAGTACTTATCACAACAGCAGATCTACAAGTTATGTAGATGCCAACTGCCGGATACCATTAATCCTACATTTGGTATGGCCTACAATGTACCCACCCCAATGGCCAAACTTAGTGCAATCAAGTGTTTTTCCAGACTTACTCTGTTCTTAACAGCATTCTGAATTCTCAAAACACATACATCCTGCAACACAAGCTCTGCCATTTCCTTTTGCTGTAATGGAAAAAAAGGATAACTACATTTTTTTAAATAACTCATTATATCTGTATTTTGAATGTAAAATCAAGCTAAATGCAGGATAATAGTCAATTAATAAGTAAACAAATAAAAACATATATACCTAAAGAATAGAAAAAAAACGGTTTCATAATGGGTGACATCAATAAACTAGAGAGAACATTTCTGCTACTCATTAAAAAATCTAAGAATGTACATGTGTGTGTGTGTGTGTGTGTGTGTGTGTGTGTGTGTGTGTGTGTGTGTGTGTGTGTGTGTGTGTGTGTGTGTATGGGCATGTGAAAGCACTTGTGTTAGAAAGGTACCTAAATTATGACATGGTACACTGGAATGACAAGTACCTAAAATACCAGTACTATCCTCTTCATATCAGATGCCTGTGGCTAGGCTGATAAAGCCAAAGTCCACTAGCTGTAAACATGGCATGTTTTGCCCTTTCATGGGCTCATCAGTACAGTGTAAAAGGATAGTGTTGCTTGGTTGAATTATTTCTTATGCTTGGGCAAAGTGCAAAAAAACTGCAGCTTGTTGCCCCCAAAATTAAGGGAGAATGGTACTAAGAAAAAACATAAGCCTGGGAAATCATGTTCCTAGAAAAAGTCACATAGCTCAGGCTAAAAAGGCCCCCTCCAGCAGATCGTACTCATTTACAATTCAGAAACATGCTAGCTATGATAAGGTAAGACCTCATTATTGGCTAATTTTCATGTCTCCTGAATCTCAGTTACTACCGCACATGCACAATATGGGTGATCTGCAAGTTGTGATAGTAACCTGCTGCTCATGTAGGCAGTGCAATCCCCCCTCCAATCACTCTCACACACACACACACACACGCACACGCACACGCACACACACACACACACACACACACACACACACACACACACACACACACACACACACACACACACTCTCCATTATGGCATTTTAGAATGAGTCTGATGGTTCCTTTCATCCCCATTATGCTGCTGTGTCTTAGGGCAGTTTGTGGAGTATTCCTCTTGTCCAGTGTATCACCCTACTCCAGGCCCTGTGGTAAAATTGGTGCCATTATGTCACTTTGAAGTTGAGTGCTTGATGTCTATTGTATTCCCCCCCCCCCCAATCCCTATAGTAAAGCTGGTGCCATTACAACACTTACAGCCTTTCTTGGTGTTTCGTGGTCCCCCCCAATCCCTGATGAAATGTTAATGCCATTACAGCACTTATCATTCCCTGGTATCTGGTGGTTCCTCCTACCCCCACAATCCCCACTGCAGCACTGGTGCCAGTCCTTCACAGTGCTGCATTTCTTTGTGTTGGAGAACCATGCAGCACCATGTAAGGGTACTGCAACACGTAAACGGCTGCGTACATATGCTACCTTCATGAATATAGGCCAAAATGTTGAAAAAAGAAAAAACATAGTTGTAACTATGAACCGAGAAAGCACTTCAAATGTTTATCAAATATGTAAACAGAAACCCAAATGTCAGATTTACAAACAATGCAAGCTCAAACATTTCTAAAAGAAAAGAAATGCTGAAGAATAGTTCCTCCTGCTGTTGTAAAATAAAAAAAAATATTATTCCATTCATCATTTAATAGTATTACTCATACCAACAACAAAAAAAAAAAAACACTTGTAAGTCATTTAGAAGTTTGGTCAGTGGCTAGTCTTGGCTTATTTTCTTTGATAAAGGAAAAAAGAAGCTTATCAGGCTACTAGATATTGTTAGACTTTCTGTTAAATAATTCCTGCCTGGATACCCATGACTCTTTACAAATGATGAGCACAGCCCCCTTAGGGAGGCCCATACTCATTTAGGGTAGGCCCAAGGAAGTCTGAAAATGTTTTGTACTGAAATGCTTAACTATACAATGCTAATTTTATGTAAAAGCAAGCTAAATACAGGATAGTAGTCAATGGATATATGTATCTGCAAACTTATAGCAAGGCAATGATGACATAAGCCAAATATTTACTGTGACTGTAAATGAAGTGTAAAGTAATAATGCAGCAATCCAAACTCTGACCATGCCAAACAAAATGTCTGTGAGAAATTGAATCATTCTGCTCTTCTGCATGATGTATTGATTTCATTTTTTGTAATAAATCATCTTTATTCAACATTTAAACACATAAATATTGCATCACACATTTTAAATGCACAATTAAAAACACATAAAAGAAAATCCACACATTAACTTACCAAAATAAAACATAATAAAATCTCCCACCCTCTCAGAAACTATTACACTATATACAAAATCCAGCAATTCACCTCTTACTAGAAAAAAAAATCATCAGCTCTTATTGTGCCTATATCACTAATGTCCTTCATATCTTGTAACCAGACTAAGAGTCATTTTCCCATTCCTTTGGTAATGTATAAATTGGACCATTTGCTTTAAATCCCAGTAATATCTGCCCAACATGTCTATCCAAATGCCTGAACAACCCCACCTTCCATAATCTTTCTGCAGTTTTCCATTCCCTTCACCAGCAATAATTTTATTGAACTGCTTAATACCCAATTAACTGACATTATCTTCCATTGATTATTTTCACACAAAGTACCTACTGCGAGTTCCCAAAACTTCAAATCAAAAAGGAGTCTACATCCATATATACCTTCCGATATATTTCTTATTTGCCACCAACATTTTTATGCCAATCGGGAACGCTAGAACATTTGTATAATCCCTGCGCTAGCTACTCCACATTTCAGACAACTCCCTCCAAGCTTCCTTGTTCCATTAAACAGTCTTACTGGAGTAAGATACATGCATACCTCTCAACCTGACAGAGCAAGAAATCTGGACAGAGCCAAAAATAATAGGGGGACAGAGGCCTAAACATATGGACAGATTTTAAATATTGTTCCTATAAACTTAAAAAGTTGCAAGAATAACAGGGTTTGTATTATTATGTATTTTCTGAAGGATATGAAGTCTAAAGCTCAAATCTCTGTGATGATTTATTATTATTTAGTGACTTTAATCTTTACTGATTTGCAATAAAAACACAAATTTTATGAGGAACAGATGAAAAATATGAGGCAATAATCTGGACAGTTGAGAGGTATGCATACACATTATACATTAACTGCATTTGGTGATCATAATATCAGTTAAGTATTCCACTCTGCATCACAAATCATCCCAATCTTCCTTTGATAGAATCACAAAACCTTTCTGCACCCATATCTTATAAATACTCCTGTGTACTCCTTTCACTCTTCTATCCCATGGATTTCTGTATGTTCATCCTGCTTTACCTTTCTTGATCACTATACACTTCCTCCATGACATGTTTATTAGTTCCTTTTGAAGTTTCCCTTCTATTTCTTTTTCTGTCTCATTAATCTTTTAATGAATAAACCACATATTTTTTTCACTTCATACTCCTTTTCAAAGTCATTAGATCATATATATCTCTCCATAACTGACTCACATTTAATTTATATGTTCCCACTCTTCAATCCCTTCCTGTCTTCATCTGTCATATGCTGTAGATGGTACTGCTTTTAAAAATCTCTGGATGATGCCATATATCCCTATTTTGGCCACCTTTCCATCAGAAGTCTTCCAACACCAGTGCTGCTTGTTGCCCACCTTAATCCAATTGGGACATACCCTTATAACCCCTAGACATATGTATCCATGGGTGCTATTTCTCATTGTACTGCTCCCCACATTTGGATCAATAGGGCCAACTGTATCACTAATACATATCTCAATATATTCACTAGTCCCCAACCTCCATAACATATCGTTAGTTATACCTTTACTGTTGAAATTCTCCTTCATTTGCTTTCAATGACAGCATCATTCAATTTATCCTGAACTTTTTTATATTATGAGTTGCAAAGGAGATACAAGCACATTCTAAAATAAAAACCAAAATAAAAATTGGGCAAAATCATTACTTTGCATGCATTAATTCTGCTACCTATAGTATTAAATGCAACTAACAATGCTACCCAATTATTCTCCAACTTCTCCATTAACTTTTACAATTTTTTTCATTGGTATCCTCCCTCTTTTAACAAACCACCAAACCTAAACACTTTGGATAATTATTTTCCAGTATCAAAGCAGAGCTATCACCCTCTTTCTTGTAACCTATGCATACCAAAACCAAATTCTCTTTATAACATTCTAGCCCCAATACTTCTGTGGTGACCGTGCCCTGGCCCAGCAATCAAGGAGCCTCAATCCTCACCACTAACACCAGGGAGGTTTTCTCATAGAAGAGGAGAGGATAAAAAATACACACAGTAAAGTATAACTTCCCTTAAGTGCACACAGAGATCACAGTCAGTCTGGGGCTGGTTGCTCACTTGCTCTCCAGGTCCCCAATAAGACTCCCCACTGGCACAGCTATAGGGTCCAGATCTCAGCCTAGCTGGCAAGCTAACCTCCAGTACCCTGTCTGTCCCACCATTGCTTCGTGCCCCTGCCCAGGTAGCTGACACATCACACACACTTTGAGATAAGTATTTATACAACTTCACAGACACTCCTGGGAAAGGCTGACACAGATTCTCCAGCTGTGCCCCTTTACCCAGACTATACAGTAGTAATTCCTGCCACCACCAGCTAAATAATTATCAGCTACCCAAATGCCCTTGAAATGGTGTCTAATTATTACTGTGCAATATTATTATCCAATTGGTAATGTGATTATTCAGTCTAAGGCTTATTAGAGTGGCTTATTACAATAAACTCTATAAATATGCAATGTACTCTAGAGCTTAACTTGTCTCTACACAAACCAAACACAGGTAAAGGTTTTTTTAAATATTTAATAATCAATAATTAAAACACAAGACAATACTACTACACCACAGAGATATCTAAGAGTTCAGAGATCACACAGAAACTTAAAATAATACAGTAGGACAGGTCTGATGTCAAAGAAAAACACAATCTAACTTTCTAATTTTTAGCTATTCTTAAGAGAAACCACAGTGCTACAATCCTACTTACACACATAAAGAGCATAAGCAATGCTGGGATTAATGGTCCAAGACAAAATGCTTTTTTTTCTCACTGAACAATAGTTTTTAAAACACTAACAGACATCTCTGCTAAACTCCTCCCAAATTACATCATTTTGACACTTAGGTTTTCCCAGTATTCACACTACATAATTTTGACACTTTGGAGTTGCCAGGTCACAAACTGCATTATTTAGCAATCTAAAACCTGCTCAGGAAACTACGACAATAAAATATTTCACATGTATACTCTAACAATTATTCCTTAAGTTAAGACAATAGAAAGAATGTGTTCAGCCAGCCAATTCAGCACGACCATTTAGATAATTGTAACTTCAAAGAATATTTTAAATGCTTGGCTTGGTTTCCCTTACAGCAGATGCCAATGTTGCAACAATCTTGAAGTTCACATTTTACAGTGTTTTCTTTCATTTAAGAACACGAGCCTGTATTTTACATTTATCTATACAAATAATATAATTATGTATCAAATTCTATTTAACTAGGCTGTCAGCCTTCGCCCATCTTTCCCCAATCTTCACATCTCTTCCCCCCTGAAGAACTCAAGCTAGTTTTTCAAGTGACCCTTGAGAAACGCTGCTTGAGAGGGTTAGGTCTATCTGAGGATACCTCACCCCATTCCCTGTCTTGAGAGCTCATCTGCATTGGCATTGCTAATCCCACTGTGGTGCTGCATTGACATATCATATACTTGCAACCCCGGGCTCCATCTTAGCAACTTGGCATTTTACTGACTGGCTCTGTTTAACCATATTAGAGGGTTGTGATCTGTCATTACAGTGAATTTTCTTCCATACAGATAAGGCTGAAGTTTTTGCAGTGCCCACACTATGGCTAGACATTCCTATTCTACAGCTGCATAGCATTCCTTCCTGGGGTGAAGCCTATGACTGAGATAAACCATTGGGTGCTCTTCCCCCTCTGAAGAAATCTGGCTAAGTACAGCCCCCACCCCATGGTCGAAGCATCCACTTGCACAACAAATTATTTGCTGTAATCTGGACTGGCTAACACAGGGGGTCCTCCCAAAGCTTCTTTAAGTTTTTGAAATGCCTGCTCACATGCTGGGGTCCACACTACCTTATCTGGCCTGTTCTTCCTTGTCAGGTCTGTGAGGGAGCAGCTATGATACTATAACTGGGGAAGAACTTTTTGTAGTACCCTGCTGTCCCTAAGAATGCCATCACCTGCTTTTTGGTAACAGGTGCATGCCATGCCTGAATAGCTTCCACTTTGGCAGGTTCTGGCCTTATCTTACCACTCCCCACTCTATGGCCTAGGTAGGAGACCTCTGCCATACCCACCTGACATTTGCTCGGCTTAATGGTCAACCCTGCCCTCTGTAGTCTGCCCAGCACCTCCATGACATGCTGAAGGTGCTCTGGCCAGGAATGGCTGTAGATGGCAATATAATTTAGGTAAGCAAGGGCAAATCCTCCTGCTCCTGCTAGGATATTATCCACCAGCCTCTGGAAAGTCACTGGGGCAATCTTCATTCCAAAGGGCATCTTTGTGAACTCATACAAGCCAAAAGAAGTAAAAAGGCTGACTTCTCTCTAACACTGGGAGTTAAGGGCACCTGCCAGTAACCCTTGATAAGATCAATGGTTGTAAGTTACTTAGCCCCACCAAGCTGCTCTAGAGCCTCATCTGTCCTAGGCACGGGGTAAGCATCCGACTCTGTGTGACTATTTAATTTCCTGTAATCCACACAGAACCTGGTGCTGCCATCCTTCTTTGGCACCAACACCAATGGCAAGACCAAGAGACTGTTGGACTCTTGAATCACCCCTAGTTCCAACATCTCCTGTACCTCTTCACTCAGAGTCTGTTTGACTCTCTCAGGCACCCTATAAGGGGCCTGCCTAATAGGCCTTTGGGATCGTGTATCCACCTGTTGCTGCACCAGATGGGTGCACCCTGAGTTCTCAGTGAACATGTCCCCAAATTCCTGCAACACTGCTCAGATTTCTTGAACCTGGGTAGGAGATAGCTGCTGGGACATTACTACCCCTGCCACTGAGGTGTCAGCCCAAGCCTCACTGAGGAGATCAGTCCCCAGATCTCCCTCAGACTCCTCCTGCAATCCACTGCAGATACTCAACACAAGGGCCTCCCTATAATGGTAAGGTTTCATCATGTTAACATGGTACAATTTGTGCCCCTGCCATCTGCCTAGCACTTCCACCATGTAGTTAACATCACTTACCTTTCTTACCACCTTGTAGGATCCCTCCCAAGTTGCTTGCAGCTTGTTGTGTCTGACAGGAATGAGAACCATTACCTGCTGCCCCACAGTATATTCTCTAGCTCGAACATTCCAATCATACCACACCTTTTTCTGCTGTTGGGCTTTTGCTAGGTTCTCCTAGGCCAAGCCCATGAGTTCCCTGAGCCTTGTCCTGAGGTTTAGAACATATGCCACAACAGAAACTAGTGCAGGGTTTACTCACTCACCTTCCCACTCATCTCAAATTAAATCCAGAGGTTCCCTCACCCTATGCCCATACAGCAACTCAAAGGGTGAAAAACCTGTGGATTCCTGGGGAACCTCTCTGTAATCAAACTACAGATGGGGCAAATATTTGTCCCACTCCCTCTTAAACTGAGCTGCAAATGTCTGTAGCATGGACTTGATTGTAGAGTTTAACCTCTCAACAAGACCATTAGTCTGGAGATGGTAGGGGTGGTCTTCATGTGCTTCCCCCCTCAGGAATTCCACAGAAAAGCCAACAGGTCTGACATGAAATTGGCACCTCGGTCAGTCAGTATTTCTTTTGGGAAACCTACCCTGCTAAAAATCTCTAACAAAGCATTTGCCACCTTCTCTGCCTCAATGGAGGACAAAGCCACTGCCTCAGGGTATCGTGTAGCATAATCCACTTCCACTAGG
Organism: Protopterus annectens; assembly: GCF_019279795.1. Taxonomy (NCBI): domain Eukaryota; kingdom Metazoa; phylum Chordata; order Ceratodontiformes; family Protopteridae; genus Protopterus; species Protopterus annectens. The sequence continues at coordinate 480,583,389 of NC_056726.1, read as the reverse complement.
ATATACTTTTTCCCTGTGGAACTTGGGGTATTCAGAGGACCCACAATATCCATAGCTACCCTCTGAAATGGCTCCTCAATCACAGGCAAAGGCATCAAAGGAGCTCTCACCTTGTCTCCTGCCTTGCCTACCTTTTGGCACTGCTCACAGGTCCTGCAGTACCCTGTTACATCTCTGGAAATTCCAGGCCAATAGAAGTTTTGCATAATACACCTCTTTGTACGTTTTATGCCCATAGGATCTGCAAAGGGAATATCATGGGCTATGGCTAGAAGTGACAGATGGTAAGCTCTAGGCACTACCAACTGCTGTACTCTCTCACCTTCTAGCCCTCCCTCAGGGGTCCACTCTCTGTATAGTAACCCTTTGTCTCAGTATACAGATTCTCCCTTCCCTTGAGAATCAGATCCCCCTCTAACTACCTGCCTCAGGCCTTGCAATGTAGGGTCTGAGAGCTGAGCCTGTCTCAACTCTCTCCTTGTAACCCTTCCCTGCTCCCCTTCCACTGGAAGTCTGGCATCCTCTGACAGTGGTGCCTCACTGTCAGCCTGGGTACTACTACTCACCTCTACCTTTGCAGTTACCCTGTCCAAGGGAACATCAGTACCCACAAGCAGCTATGGATCACATTCAGTCTCACTGCTACAGCATAGCTCACTCCCTGAAGTAACCACCTCAGTAGTTATGGCTGCAAGTATGCAGTCTGTCTGGGACTTCCCCAGGCTTCCAGTCCCACATGCTTGTCTCAATCATTCCCTATCAGGACATCTGCAGGTATATCCTCAAGCACACCTACTTGCTGGCTTCCTTTTCCACCCTCCTAGTCAAGGTGAAGCCTAGCCAAAGATATTTGGAATTGGATCCATCCTAAAGCCCTGACTGGAGTAGGCTGCCCAGGCATGTAGTGCTCCTCTCTAACTAGTGCAGGCTTTACAATGGTTATATCAGAGGCTTTGTCTCTCTTAGCAATGGCCTCTTTACCATTCACTACAATAGGATATAACCTCTGGTGGTTGTTTGGTACCCTTGTTGTCCCAAGACAACATACTGTCGGCATTTTGTCTTTCCCACTTATGGCTCCCTCACCTTTGGTTCCCCACCTTGCCTCTGTGGACACCTGTATGCCACATGGCCCCACTGATTGCATTCAAAACATTTCACCCTAGCTCCTGGACATGTACCTAGACTAGTTGCTTCCCCTGCTACTGGCAGATTCTGTTGGGGAAGTCTGTGCTGCCCACCACGGGTTCCTTTAAACCCATGAGCAGTACTGGGGGTCCCCTTTCTATGCAGGGAAGTAGCACATTTTCTATCTGCTAACCAGATCCTCATGTCCTCAGGCAAAGTGCTAAGGGCTTGTTCTCTCACCAAAAGGCCTGCCAGCCCTTCAGAAGTGGTGACCTGACATCCACTCACCCAGCTATGAAAATAAGTGCTCAGTTCAGCAACATAGTCACATACATTTTCATCTGCCTTGCATCTATGCTCACAAAATGTTTTCCTATACATTTCAGGTGTTAGCTTAAAACAATCTACAGCAGCATAATCAAAACAGACAGAGTCAGGCATTTGTGATATACAGGTTACATCTTTCCCATGGAGTAAGCGGGTCAGGAACCGTACCCTGAGCCTTTGTTCAACACTATACTGTTTGCATACCCTTTCAAACATGTTAATGAAACTATAAAAATTATCCCCCTTTCAATTACGGAAGACATTTACTAAACTGTTGTGCTTCTGGGGTCCAGTTACTCCCTTCCCCATTACCTCCATGACTCTGGCAAAGAGTCAGCATTTCCCTCTCATGCTTCCTCTGATGCTCCTTTTCTTCGGCTTCTATCTCCAAATGCCTGGCCTCCAACTCAGGTCTCTGTAGCTCCAGCTGGATTTTTAAATCCACTGTAGAAAGGTTGAGCTGTCCATTCTCTGAGGATATTGTATCTCTACTGCCAGTCTGATTGTCCTTTACAGAAAGGTTGAACTGTCCATTCTCCGAGACTATTGTATCTCCACTGCCAGTCTGATTGTCCTCCTGGATGCTGTTTTCTGATGCAGTTGTAACCAAGGCTGCAATCAGGTCTGCCTTAGTCAGGTTTCCATGCACCAATCCCCTAGCCTGGCACATCTCCACCAGCTGGCTCCTTGTCAGCTTTCCATACTCCTGTGCTGACATGCTGCCTGCTCACCCTGACTAACTAAGCTAAAAAAAGAAATAAAACAATTGTGATCTGAACTCTGAGTATACACTGCATGGCTGATTTAGAGTACAAAACACCTTCAGAGATCACTGTACATAAGCTAAAGGATTCACTCTACCCACACCACTGCCAAACAGATATGTGAGGATATCTTATCCAATCTACTGCCACCAGATATGTGAGGATATCTTATCCCAACCACTCTCACCAGATATATGATGACAGTGTCCTGGCCCAGCAATCAAGGAGCCTCAATCCTCACCACTAGCACCAGGAAGGTCATCTCATAGAAGAGGAAAGGATAGCAAATACACACAGTAAAGTACAATTTCCCTTAAGTGCACACAGAGATCACAGTCAGTCTGGGGCTGGTTGCTCCCTTGCTCTCCAGGTCCCCAATAAGACTCCCTATTGGTACAGCTGTAGGGTCCAGATCTCAGCCTAGCTGGTAAGCTAACCTCCAGTACCCTCTCTGTCCCACCAGTGCTTCGTGCCCCTGCCCAGGTAGCTGACACACCACACACACTTTGAGATAAGTATTTATACAACTTCACAGACACTCCTGGGAAAGGCTGACACAGATTCTCTAGCTGTGCCCCTTTACCCAGACTATACAGTAGTAATTCCTGCCACCACCAGTTAAATAATTATCATCTACCCAAAGGCCCTTGAAAGGGTGTCCAATTATTACCGTGCAATATTATTATCCAATTGGTAATGTGACTATTCAGTCTAAGGCTTATTAGAGTGGCTTATTACAACAAACTCTATAAATATGCAATGTACTCTAGAGCTTAACTTGTCTCTACACAAACCAACCATGGGTAAAGGTTTTTAAAATATTTAATAATAAATAATTAAAACAGAAGACAATGCTACTACACCACAAAGATATCTAAGAGTTCAGAGATCACACATAAACTTAAAACAATATAGTAGGACAGGTCTGATGTCAAAGAAAAACAGTTAATCTAACTTTCTAATCTTTAGCTATTCTTAAGAGAAAACACAGTGCTACAATCCTGCTTACATACATAAAGATCATAAGCCATGTTGGGGTTGATGGTCCAAGACAAAATGCTTTTTTTTCTCACTAAACAACAGTTTTTAAAACACTAACAAACAGCTCTGCTAAAGCCCTCCCAAATTACATAATTTTGACACTTAGGTTTTCCCAGAATTCACATTACATCATTTTGACACTTAGTCTGGAGTTCCCAGGCCACAAATTGCATTATTTAGCAATCTAACACATGCTCAAGAAATTACAACAATAAAAGACATTCCACATGTATACTCTAACAATTATTCCTTAAGTTAAGACAATAGAAAGAATGTGTTCAGCCTGCCAATTCGGCACCACCATTTAGATAATTGTAACTTCAAAGAACATTTGAAATGTTTGGCTAGGTTGTCCTTACAGCAAATGTCAATGTTGCAACAATCTTGAAGTTCACATTTTACAGTGTTTTCTTTCATTTAAGAACACAAGCCTGTATTTTACATTTATCTATACAAATGATCAAATTATGTATCAAATTCTACTTGACTGGGCTGGCAGCCTTCGCATATCTTTCCCCAATCTTCACAACTTCATCTCTAAAACTCCCAGTAACACCTCATCTATATTTTCACTCATTAAAATTCATTTGCAAATATATAAAAAGGAAATATTCTTCGTGTTTCAATGTTTTAGTCCTAACTGAACTTTTGTGTAATTTGTTTAGGCCCAGAACATGACACACCTAACTGTTGTTTCTTTGCTTGCTTTAACAGTAGGACTATCAAGCATAGAGCTGATATTTTAGCTAAGCACATTAGTGAGTCATCAGGGCCTTTTCATACAATGTTGTCTTCTGGTGGGGTTGAGTTTGATTTCCCCAGGCATAAGAAGGAAAAGTGTCTGAAGAATAGAGTAAAAGGCAATGGTCATTTACCATTCATCAGTCCACCTAGGCTTGTTATTGTTGAAGGAGGAGGGATGCTTTTGCAGTCCCCCTCCAATGACTGAGGTTGTGCCACAGCACAGGCCTCTATCGAGACTCATTCAGAGTTCAATATGCCACTGGATCCCTCTACTTCTGTGCAAGCCAAAGGACATAGCTCATCAGTTGGGTCTGGAGCTACTTCGCAGGTTCTGGCTTCCAACAATCATCCACAAACTGTCATAGGGGTAACCGGAGTCTACCATTGTTAGAAGAATACCTCAGTTTACCATTCCTGGGATTCAGCTGTCCATCCATGTCCTGGCCCTAGTGCTGACATCACCCTTAGGTCCAAGCCATAAAAAGGTTGTATCCAGCTTGTTCCAGCCAAGGCCTACTGGCTACCACTCACACACTCAGGCCTATCAACTGGTCCTAGTTAGGTTGGCTGAAGATTTGATCACTATAATCAGATCCAGATGCCTTTCTCTCAAAGGTTCTGACCTTGAATCTTCTCCTGGTAAAAGGAAAAGGCACCGGTCCGCACCCCACCCCAGAGTCTTCTAATTCCTTTGAATCAGGATGACAATGATGAGTCCACCTTTGAGGAAGGTTTATTTATTGCTTCCGATGAGGATTCAGACTCTGATGAGAACCTTGCCTCAGTTTCCCTTCCCAAAGTCACTTCATTTGGAGAGACCCTGCACACTCTAAGGGAACACTTCAAATGGGAAGCTCAAGATTATCCACATCCAAGAAGAGGGTCAGGGAATTCCTAAAGCTTCCAGAGCATTAACATCATGCCATTCCTCCAGTCACAGAGGTAGTGGACGATGTTTTGCTGGATTCTTCCTTGCAGCCAGATTCCCTTCCTCCTTCCCTCAGAAGCCAGACAGATTTGAGTTTTAGATTCCCATAAGCACGTTTTCAAGAACTCTCACCAGATCCTGAAGTGATGACCCCGGGTCTTAAGCGAGCTGAAGCTAGCACATCAAAAAAAATGCCCTGCCAGCTGACATAGAAAGGAGAGCCTTGAACAGGTTCAGAAAGAAAGTCAATACCACTGCTACCCTGGTTATGAGGGCCGTAAATTGCCAGTTTCATATGGTGAAGTATCAGAAGACCATATTAGACCAGATGAAAGAAAAAATTGGTGGGGATTAAATATAAGGCCCTCTCCAAGGAACTGTTAGACTTATGCAACTCCTGTTCTCAAATAGCTAAGCACTCTCTATACTGTTGCTATGATGCTCTGGAAGCTTCCAGCAGGGCAGCAGCTACAGGATCCATTATTAAAATACATGCCTGGCTAAAGGAACAGTCCCTCCCTGAGCTTGTGAAATCCAGTCTATTGGATGCTCCTTTGGACAAAGATTACCTCTTTTGTCCAAACACTGTAGCTGTACTTAAAAAGATGGAGCACAAAGCCAAGTCCATGCAAACTGTAAAGCACTTTCTTCAATTTCAAGCACCACACTTCAGTTGTAAATATCCTACCAAACTCTGGTCCTTTCTGGTCTCCCAGTCTAAACTAAGACATAGGAGACCTAGAAGGAAAAGAAGTCAAAGGCAGCACCAGCAGCCTAAACACTGGCAATCAGATTCCAATAGGCCTGTGGGATCCCATAACAAGGTCCCAGTAGGAAGCAATTATAACTCTGCCATGAGCCTCCCTTCCCTCCTCCATAAGTTCCACCCCAACATCCCTACTGCCCCCTCAGACTAGGAGGACAGCTGCCCCTCTTCTTAAGAAAAATGGACTCTGATTACCAGGGATCAGTGGGTACCAAAAAGTATACAAAAAGTTACAAACCTCAGTTCAAACAACCTCTAACTCACTCAGATTTTCCAGATATTTGACCATACCAAACAGCAGAGGTCATAGAGCAAATACAGCTCCTGTGTACCCAAGGTTCTGTGGAACCATTTCAATACACATTAAAAGAAAAGAGTTTTTACTGCAGGCTCTTCCTTGTCCCAAGGAAAGAGGGCACCTGGAGGCATATTCTGGATCTGTCATGGCGCAACAGTTTTTTTGCAGATACCAACATTCAAAATGCTAACCCTTCAAAAATTGCTGCCTATGATTTTTCCTGATGCCTACATGATAATCCTAGATCTAAAGGATGCATGCCTACTCATTTCTATAAAAAAACTCACAGGAGGTTCTTATGCTTCAGAGCAATTGTGAAGCATTTTCAGTTTTGTGCTCCACACTTTGGCTTGTCTACTGAACCCAGGGTATCACAAAATGCTGAGACCAAGTGATAGCCTTCTGCAGGTCAAAGGGCATTTAGATTTATCCCTACCCAGATGATTGACTCATTCAAGCAACAGATCTAGAAAACCTCAAAGTGGATCAGCTTTGTACTCAAGACATCCTGTCCTCACTGGGGTTCACCATCAATATCCAGAAGTGTCAGACCATTCCCACAAACAAGATTGTGTTTCTGGGAGCTTTGTTGGACTCCTGGCTTCAGTAAACCTTCCTTCCTCCAGATAAGGTCACATTTCTAACTCTGTACTTCTAAAAACTCCTTTATAGGAAGTCCCTTACTGCCACAGAGTTCCTCAGATCCTTGGGTCACATGGCCTCTTACGTCTTCATTATACCCCTTGCCAGACTCCATATGATGAAACTACAGGGGTAGTTCAGAAATGTGTGGTGCCAGCACTCACAACCCCTCAGCTTCAGAATGATGCTTATTCCTTGTCTCACGAAAGAGTTGGCATGGTGGGCCTGAGCCTCCTCCCACAGTCTGGGCCTTCCCATCAGGATTATTCCTCAGAACCAAACTCTGATCACAGATGCCTTGGGCATAGCTTGGGGGCTCATTACAACAGTTTACAGACAGATGGCAGATTGGACTCCCAGTTCGAAAACAAGCCCATCAACCAGCAAAAAAATGTTGCCAGTTTAAAAAGACCTGATTGCTTTCAAAGACCAATGGAAATCTGATGTACTCCTAGTAAAGACAGACAACACCATAGTTATGAGTTACATAAACAAGAGGGGAGGAGGAGTGGGATACACACTCTTACCTTGTTTGTCACTTGGGAAACTGTAAACTCTCTAGGTGTGCACCTCATGGCCCAGTACTTACCAGGAGAAAGAAATCAACTGGCAGATCACCTAAGCAGGAGCCTGTCAGACCCTCACAAGTGGGAACTGTATTATGAAGTTTTTCTTAGCATAGCAAGAAAATAGTGTGTGCCAGAGATATACCTTTTTGCCGGAAAAGACAACTCTCACTTGAAAACGTTTTGCTCTAGGACCAAAACCAAATCAGCCAGGAGAACAGATCCCTTCTACTTCCCTTGCACAGGTCTATTCTTCTATGCCTTCCCTCCAATACACTTACTCCCCAAGATACTACTGAAGATAGGGAAAAAGGTCCAAGGATCATTCTAATAGCCCCAGATTTACCAAGGCACTGGAATCCCATAATGCTCAGTCTCAGCAAGAAGGAACCATGGCTGCTGCCTCAACAAGTGGACCTATTAACACAAAACAAGGGTACCATCATACACCCCAATCTGAGCACTCTCAAATTGACAGCTTGGATGATATTTTGACACCCTGGAAGGGGACATGCCTTGAAAAACAGGTCCTGGACATTCTAAAGGAAACCAGGATAAATCTTACTCCACCAAATGGAAGAGATTCACTGTATGGTGCAGACAAAAGGGGCAGAACCCTCTTCAAGCTCAGATGTCTCTGATCCTTTCATACTTATCAGAACTTTTTGAAAAAGGCCTACCTTTCATATTCCTCTATTAAAATTCATGTTTTAATGATTTCAGCTGATCTGCCTTCTCAACCCCCTCTCTTTTCCCATCCTTTCATGAAACAGTTCTTGTGAGGGGTTATTCACATTAGACCCCCAAGGAAAACCTCCTGTTCCCATATGGGATCTCAGTTTCATTCTAAAAAATCTCACCCTCCCAACTTTTGAACTAGATGCCTCCACAGTCACCAAATTCTTGACATGGAACGCAGCCTTTTTGTTGCCACTACCTCAGCTAGAAGAGTATCAGAGCTTTAGGCCCTTATTTCTGTGGAACCTTTTATCACATTCCAACTTGACAGTCTCTCTTAGGACCAACCCCTCCTTTATGACTAAAGTGGTTACAGAGATTTCTTTAAACCAGGCCATTCACCTGCTTAAATTCTTTCGTAACTCTCAGACAAGGGGGAAAGAATTCACCATTCTTTTGATGCGCATAGTCTACTGCATTACTACTTGGACAAAAAAAATGTCAGGAAGTCTGACCAGCTTTTCGTGGCATCTGCTTGTAACTCTGAGGAGAGACCTGTTCCTAAACAATCTCCAAATGGATCCCCCAATCCATTTTGTTTTGCTACAATGACTATGGAAAAAAGCCACTAGACTTTGTGAAGTTACAGTTCACCAGGGCTGCTGTCACATCTACAGCATTTCATAAAGGGGTGGCCACAAGGGACATTTCAGAAGGTGCTACTTGGTACTCTATACATACATTCACCAAATATTACCACTTTCCAACCTTCTCCAAGTCCAGAGCCAAATTTGCCTCTGCTATCTCGCAGGGCAGCCTATGCTCACCATAAAATTCTCCATCCACCCTCTTATCAGCTTTGGGAGCCATCCTATCAGTTAGACAGTTTACTGATGGGGATATATGTGAGGTGGCACTATAACCTACAAGAGCGAAACATGAAGAACATAGTACAATTGTGTGCACTTACCATAAATGTAGATGTTCAAGTGTATTAATTGTTGCAGTGTTCTTTCCTGTCCTCCTTCCACTCTTGCCCCAAAAAGCTGGGGTGGACATTCTCCTCTCTAGATTCAGGTTGTCCCCCCCTCCTGTGTTCAGATTAGGTTCTAGCCTATACTCTGGTGTTTCATGGGCTAAGGCCCTTTAACCTTAGGTACCTAACTAGGGGCTTACTGTTGGGGGCAAGAAAGTACTGAAAGTTTAGTGCCATCTGCCTCCCATTATACTCGGATGTCTTGATGTCAGTCTGGGTATCTTCCAGCTTTAGAAGGATGAGGAAATTGTCTGATAGTCAGGCCAGCCAAGGGCTTCCATAACAGAAAATCCCATCGGTTAGGACTGCAACAGTGAATACAGTCGAACATCTACATTTATAGTATGTATACACAACTGAACTTTCTCACTACCTTTATTCTGCACAAAAGTCCACAACAAATACCTATCTGTGCTGCCATCTCCTCCATAACCATTACAAGTAAGATGGAGCACATAGGACATCCCTGCCAAGTATCTCACTCTCTCTCTCTCTATCTCTCTCTCTCTCTATTTGACTAACAGCTGATAACACATCAATGTTTCTCATGTTTCACTGTTTCAGTCCTGACTTGTGGGATTTCCTCCTCCTAAGGCTGTCAGATACTGTAACCGATATCAGTGTGTTTGGGTATATAGGGAACCAGGCTATGTCATGAATTCAGTCTTTTCTTGCCATTGGAGCCTGAAGCAGTGTTTCAGTGTGTTGGTTGGTCCACACCAGAGAGAAGTAGTTGTAAAGATAAGTACCCCATTGGGGAACTCCTTTCTTTTGCTTTAAACTCATGACAGATAAAGCAAATAATTGTCTCCTTTGTGGTAAGTGAATCCCACACAGAGACTTCCACTCACTTTGTGTCACCTGCTTAGACCCAGTTCATGACATCCCTAGTTGACGCTTTTGTGCCCACTTTAACTCTAGGATGATCAGACATAGGGCATAGATTTTAGCTGGATAACTTAGTCTTGAATCATCTCATCAGTGTCTGATGGCATCCACTGATCATTCAGAGGTTGAGGAGCATAGGCAAAAGAGGAAAAAGGTAAGAGAGACCAAAGCTTAGATCTTTAGATGACAACCAGTCTCCATCTGTTTCTCCTTCTAGGCTTGTGATTGTTTAAGAAGGTGAGATATTTTCACAGCCTCTTCTCTGTCTGAGGTGGTGGTTCAGGCCTCTGTCAAGACCAATTTGGAGTTCAACATGCCATCAGGTCCCTCTGCTTCAGCACAGGCCCTTGCTTTCAGCTCATCGGTCAGGTCTGGGGCCGCTCTGCAGGCCTCAGCTTCCAAAGAGCACTCTCTTCCTGGTGACATTCCTTTGCGACTTTGGCCTACACCGGTTCATCTTTCTTCCAGACAGACAGGATCATGATGTCGGATGTCCCTAGGTCCAAGGCTAAAGAAACTACTAAGAAAAGTACTGCTGCAGCACTCCGGGATGCCTTCTCAGGTAAAAGGAAAACTTATCCTACTTCTGAGGCTTTCCCAGATCCTTTTGAAATTGAGGAGAACTCAGACCTTAGAGGTGGTTCTGAAGAAGGACCCTCTCTCACTTCTTTTGAGAATTCAGATTCAGATTCAGAGAAGAACCTGGCTTCTGCCTCTCCCCCAGAGAATATCACTTTTGGAGAGACTCTCCATCCTATGAGGGACATTTCCAGTGGGAAGCATAGGAATACCCTCAGTCAAAAAAGAGAATTAGGGAGTTCTGTCCTGGATCTGCCAGAGCACAAACCTCTTGCTATTCTACCAATTTTAGAGGTGGTTGAGGATTTCTTCCAGGATTCCTTCTTGAATCCTGACTCTCTTCCTCCAGCCCCTCATAAACCAGACAGGTTTTATAGGGTACAGGACTCCCGTAAATACCTCTTCAAAAATCAATCGGCTGATCCAGAGGTGGTCACCTCAGGACCCAAAGCTCTAGAGCAATTTCCTCTAGAAACCCTTTACCTATGGATAAAGTGAGCAGGGCCCTTCATAGATTTTGGAAAAAGGTACACACATTAGCCACCCTTACTATGAGGGCTCTCAACTGTCAATTTCATATGATTTAATATCAGCAAACCAGTCTGGATCAATTCAAACAAAGGTCTCTTTACTTGAGGATAAAAACCTTTATAAAGAGCTTTTAGATCTCTGCCACTCCAGCTCTCAGGTATCAAGGCATTCCTTACACTGTGGCTATGATGCTATGGGGGCCTCTCGCCAGGCAGCTGTCACTGGCTCAGTTATTAGAAGTCTGCTCTTAAGAAGATGGAAGATAAAGCTAAGTCTATGGAGACTGTGAAAGACTTCCTCCAAGTTCAGCATACTAGGTTTAATAGGAACTTCCCCACTAAACAATGGTCCTTTCCCTCCCAATCTAGAGCCAGGCAAAGGGAAACTCAGTGGGAAAGGACCCATAGGGAATGGCAATAGCTGCAGATACCCAGGCAATGGACCTCAGAAACTTCCAGACAAGGGAGTTCTAGGCCCGGGCTTCTGCCAGAGAGCAACAATGACTCACTCACCCTGCTCCCCCCTCCCCACAAGGCTAGGAGGAAGGCTGTCCCTGTTCAAACAAAACTGGGCTCACATCACTTCAGACAATTGGGTTCTGGACATTATTTAAAATGGTTACAAGCTCACTTTCAAAGAGCCTTTAAAATACTCAGGCTATCCAGATATTCCTCTGAATCAAAAAACAAAGGCCCTTTCACAAATCCAAATTTTGAGTTCTCAGGTATAAGTACAGACAGTTCCAGAACATCAAAATAGGCAAAGGGTTCTACTCCAGGCTATTCTTGTTTCCCAAAAAAGAAGGCTCTTGGCATCCTATCTTAGACCTGTCCAACCTCAGTTATTTTCTCCTGGTTCCAAAATTCAGAATGTTGACTCTTCAAAAACTCCTGCCTATGATAGTCCCATTGGCCTTTATGGTTTCTCTGGATCTAAAAGATATCTACCTGCACATCTCAATTCAGAAATAGGCAAGAAGCTTTCTTCACTTCAGAGCAGGTGCTAGTCACTATCAATTTTTAGAACTGACCTTTGGCTTGTCTACTGCTCCAAAGGTTTTCATCAAGTGCTTAGCCCCTGCAATTGCCTTCTGCAGGACTAGAGGGGTCCAAATATACCCCTACCTGGACAGCTTCCTGAAACGGGCCACAAATCTATCAAAACTTCACAAGTATCTGAAGTTTACCCAAGACCTCCTGTCCTCCCTGGGCTTCATAGTAAATCTGCAAAAAACAAACATTGTTCCAACCATCATGATAGTTTTCCTGGGGGCACTCTTGGACTCTTCACTTCAAAAGGCCTTCCTTCCCCCAGACAAGGTCTCTTTTTTGACCCACTACTTTCTAAGTATCCAGCAGAAACAATGCATCTAAGCCAGGGAGTTTCTCTGAGCTCTGGGATACATGGCATCTTGTATCCTCATGCTTCTTTTGGCCAGGCTGCACATGAAAAAACTCCAGTGGTACCTCAAAAATGTATGGTGCCGACACTCATGGTCCCTGGTGACCGAGATACAGCTGATCTCTTATCTCAAACAGGAGTTTGCATGGTGGGTATACGCTTGTGCCCTAAATCAGGGCTTTCCATTCAGATTCACTCCTGAGGGCCAAACTCTCACCAGAAATGTCTCAGAGACAGCCTGGGCGATCCCAAGTCCAACACTTCCAATCCAAAGGAAAGTGGGAAGTTCAGTTCAATGACAGGCACATAAACTGGAAAGAGCTTATGGCAGTGCAAAAAGGCATGATAGCTTTCAAAGAAAAATAGGAACCAGGGGTCCTGTTAGTCAAAACAGACACCACAGTGATGTGGTATATAATCAGGCAGGGGAGCAACTATCCTTACCCTCTATGCTATCTAGCGATGCAAGTTTGGGAAACTGCTCACTTTCTGGGGTTGCACCTTCTGGAAAAATACCTTCCGGGGGCTCAGAACCCCCTACCAGGTCAACTAAGCAGAAATTTGATGGACCCCCGTGAATGGCATCTGCATCTGGAAATATTTCTCAGCATGGCCCAGAGATGGAGAGTCCCACAGGTAGACCTCTTCATCACCAAGGAAAATGCTCAGCTGGAATGATTCTGCTCCAGGATCAAACAGAAATCAGCCTGGAGAACAGATGCTTTCTCCTTCATTTGGTCTAATCTCTTCATTTATGCTTTTCTTCCTCTACCTCTATTACCTCGAGTGTTTCTAAAGATAAGAGAAGAGGGCCCAAGGGCAATACTGACAGCCCCAGACTGGCCCATGCAGCACTGATGTCCTCTGCTTCTTGAATTAACCAACCAGAGTCTATAGCTGCTGCCCCAGAGAGTCAATCTTCTCACTCAGGACAAGGAAAGGATTGTGCACCCTAGCCTGCAGACACTCAGCCTTTCAGCTTGGCAAATTCCACAGCATCCAGGAACAAGTAAGCAAACAGGTTCAAGACATTCTCAAGGAATCTAGAAGGCCTAGTACTAGGAAATCATGTTCAGCTAAGTGGAAAAGATTTTCCATCTGGTGCCAGAAGTAGCACCACAATCCTGATTCAGTCCAGATTACCATCATTCTGGGTTACCTGGCTAGTCTGGATGATAAAGGCCTTTCCTACTCCTCCATTAAAATTCATGCATCTGCCATTTCAGCCCATATACCTGCTCTTCCTCCTGTCTTTTCCCATCCCCTGTTAAGGCAATTTCTTAGGGGAGCCATTCACATTAGGGGACAAGAAAAAAATGAATTCATGACGTAGGCTGGCTCCCTGTATACCCAAGTGTTCTGACGTCAATAGGGTGTCTGTCAGCCTTAGGAAGAGGAAAGAATTTTCTCTGGTAGTCGAGCCGGCCAAGGTTTTCATGGCAGAAAATCCCACAAGTCAGAACTGCAACAGTGAATACACTCAAACATCTACATTTATGGTAGGTATACACAACTGTACTTTCTCCAGCACTCTGAAGGTAGGTCCTCTATATGATACTTTTATCCAATTAATGCATTTCTCCCCAGTAATCCTGACCATCATACTGTGAACAAAAATTTCAATTCCATACTATTAAAAAGCTTTTTGAATCTCTAAAAGTACTGCCCCGTTTTCTTTTGAAAAATATTATATAGATTTATAAATCTCACTTAATTTCACCATTTTGTAGCAATAATCTGTTTGCCACAAACCCATTTTGCTCTAGTTCCACATTTCTTAGTATTACCAAATTATTTTAGCAAATATTTACAGATCTAAATTTTTTAAACACATTTGTCTGTAATTGTAAACATCAGGAATTACCTCAATGTTTTTGGGAAGTGCCACAATAACTACTTGATTTATTTCTAATAAATAGTCCAAACCTTTTTTCACATTTTTAAATATTTCACTAAATGTTTGGGAATTTTGTTGTCTGCCCCACTTATAAAATTCTGCAGATAATCTATTCCTATTAATTTCATGTTTAATTATTATATATCCTTCAGGACCTTCTCTATTTACAAATCCCTTTTCAACTCAAGTCTACCCCCCTCGGTAAACTGTCTGTTTTAGACTACTTGAAAAACCATTCTATTTCACCCTATGGCATTTCTGCTTATAAAGTTCTACATAATACTCTCATAAAGCTTCTCATACTTTGCCTGACCATCTAACTACAGACCCATTGCCATTTTTACATGTTGGAAAATCTGAATTTTTACCTATATCTCAAAGACCCGTGCAATGTATTTTGAATGCCTTTCCCTTCTTAATTAATTACCAATTATCCTAATTTATCATCATTTCTGTCTCTATTTGAGTAACATCCAACATATTTATTTCTGATTTAAGGATAACTTCTAATGTTTTAAATTTCCCATCATGATGATTTCCTCTTCCTTTGGCCTTGATTTCTGGCCCAGAAATTGTCGTTTATTGGCCATTTTTATTTATTTATTTATTTATTTATTTTTATTTTATTTATTTTTTATTTAACATTTGTTGACCAGGAAAGTCCGACTAGGTTCCACAGAGCCTGTTTTCAGCTGAGGCCCGGGGAGAAATGCTCCAGATGCATGTCTTTGGAATGTGGGAGGAAACCGGAGTACCCAGAGGAAACCGATGCGAACACAGGGAGAACATGCAAACTACACACAGAAGGCACCCCAGCCGAGAATCGAACCGAGAACCTCTTGCTGTGAGGCGACAACGTTAACCGCTGCACCACTTCCATCTCATTCAACTTTCTGCTTTAAAAGCCTGCATTTGCACTTATTTCCCACCTTTCCTGTAACTAGTCTAGTCCAGATACAGATGTGCCATATCCAGGACTGATTGTAAGCTTCCGAGCCCCCCAAGCCTTTCTTTGTTGAAGGGAAGCATTCTAGCTTATCAGTGGGAGTGGTAAGCACTAGGTAGCCTATCTACCACAAGCTCCAGGTAGTGATTCTTAGTTTTAGCACTTGAATTAGCTTATTCATGCTCAGCACTTGTTCAGCACTTGTTGTTAGCACTAAATAAGCTACAAATTACTACAGCACTCAACCTTCTTCTTTACCTAGAGGAAAACAGTTTTTGTACTTACTTTCCTCACTTGCTTAGAGAAAAACAGCTCTTATACTCACTTTCCTCACTTGTCTAAAGGAAAGCAATTTTTTATTCAGGCATGTCCAAGGGTCAGTTCCCAGTGTTCTCTCCTGTCTATTTGATGAATCTGGGCATCTTGGGGCAATGTAGCAATTGCCTCATGTACACAGCCAACCCTCTCCTCCTACCACCCAACACCAAAACCTGTGAGAGATGCACTTATCTAGCCAAACTGGAGGTAAAGCTCTCTCCAACCAAGACTGAACTTGACAGTCAAGAGGAGAAGGTAAACACTTGTACCACACCACACTCATCACATAGTCCCACTAAACCTACACCACCAAAATCCACACATAGAAACACAAAAACATTCACAGAGGCTCTCAATAATAATCTGCTCAAGCAACAAAGACCTCCAAAGCAGAAATGTAAGTAACCACCACCCCCCAACACAACCCAAATGACACATAGCCCACAGACTCAGTGTGCCAATAAACCACAGCCCATGAGGCAAAACAACGTACCCAACACACTAGTCATAGGTGACTCTATAGTCAGGCACACTGATGTCCCACTCACCAGGCTAAACAAGGAGAATGTTACTGTCATCTGCCTGTCGGGTGCCAGGATCCAACACATAACCCACGTACTCAGGTCACTCTACAACAAGTACAAATATGACTCTGTCATTGTCCATGTTGGTGTGAACAACCTGAGACATACCTCCCTGGACTACATGAAAAGAGACATGGAAGAGCTCTCTGATCTTGTAGCCCAGGCAGGTATGACCCTAGCCCTGAGTAGCATCCTGCCATCACCCAGAATTATACCACAGTACAAGGACAAAATGATTGACTTCAACAATTGGCTAAGCTTCTGGTGTCATTCTAAGGGGATCCAGTATCTGTCTGCCTGGGATGACATGGTCGACAGACCATGACGCTTTGCCAGAGATGGCCTGCACCTGTCATCCCTGGGATTCCAGATACTGGCTAAGGGCCTTGCCGCCCCTATAGTGCCTTTTTTAGTCAAGGTTCAAATGGCAAATTCACCACCATAACAGGAACAGGCAAGCAAAAACTGAGGGTAATGCTACTCAATGCTAGAAGTCTAAATCTCAAAATGCACTCACTCGAGGCACTCCTTAAAATGGAGAACATTGATATCTGTGCAGTGACTGAGACCTGGTTCAAGGCTCTAGAGAGCATCCCCTGGTTACCAGGCTATAACTCATACCACACTTTTTGGCCATCTAACCTGGACCAAAACACCAAAAGTGGAGGTGTGTCCATATTCATTAAGGGTAGCCACACCTCCAGGCTAGTTGTACTGCATAATGCATCCGAGGTTATCCAAGTGCAACTAACTCTGGGCAAAACTGCAATCCAAATTGTAGCTTGCTACAGATCCCCCACCATGCCCCAGAATTCTCACTTCTCTTTTCTTGATATACTGGAAAATATTAGGGTTGAACCAAACACCATAATAATGGGTGATTTCAACTACCCCACCATTAACTGGGAAAACTACTCATGTACCAACTCCTTCACTCAACGCTTTCTAGAATTCATAAATTCCAATGCCCTGAATCAATATCCTAGACCTAGCCATTACCAACATGAGTGACCGGTATTCCACACCTAAAGTCAACTCCTCGTTGGTCAGATCTGACCATAAGTTAATTAGCCTAGATATCCATATCCTGCCCCCACCCACCATTAAAGAAACCACATTAAAAAAAATTCTCCAAAGCCAACTTCATGCTTCTTAAGATAGAAGTGGTGAACTTCATGACACCCTTGCAGATGGACAATACAGTTCTGACTGCTGAATCCTACACAAATGTACTCTATAAGCACTTACATGAGTGCATGGATTGTGCTATCCCAAACAGAACCAAGACACTATCCTCCAAAAAAAGGAAGCCAATCTGGTGGTCCCCTGCCATAAACAAACTCTACAACAGAAGGAAGAAACTGTTGCAAAAGAGAGTAAAATCGCATGAGTGGAGGAGCTCCCTGGTCAGCCTCAGTAAAAAGCTGAGATCCCTTATAAGATCCTCCAAAGCTAGCTATGAAAACAAAATTGCCACTGATTCTAAGGGCAACCACAAAGTATTATATAGCTATAGCAAGAATCTCAATGGCAACACCCAGATCTACTCTGAGTTACAGCACAACAGCATGAAAATTACAGAACCAACTGATATTGCCAACATCCTGGCAGGCAGGTTCAGTGCTAACTTTACTCCCCTCTCACCCCCTAAAGGGCCCATATCTATACAGGAAGAATGCAGAGACCCTGTAATCACATTTATGCAGGTAAAAGCTGCACTCTCTAAAACCAAAAACATAGCATCCATGGGACTGAACAACATCCCAGGCTGTGTTTTACATGAACTTCAGAACGAACTGGCTCCCCACCTAAGCACAATGTTCAATCATAGTCTCATGTCAGGCTTTGTGCCCACTGAATGGTGCACAGCAACAGTTATCCCACTCCACAAAGGGGGAACCACCACTGATCCTGGGAACTGTCGCCCTATTAGCCTGATGAGCCTGGTCTGCAAGGCCATGGAACATATAATCATGGAACTCATAAACAAAGACATTGGTAACCTCCAAACTCTGGACCCCACCCAGTTCGGGTTTGTGAAAGGCAGATCATGCCTTCTGAACCTGATCGACTTCTTTGAGGCAGTCACCAAAGCTGTAGATGAGGGTAAGGTGGTTCACACAGCCTATCTTGACCTCACCAAGGCTTTCGACACCATCCCCCATTCTGGAATTATAGCTAAACTCACTAAACTAGGTATAAATCCTTACATCACAAGATGGGTTGCCAACTGGCTCACTGACAGAACCCACACTGTAAAAGTTGCAGACTCCAAATCTGACTTCAAATCAGTGGCAAGTGGAGTACCACAGGGTTCAGTGCTGGGACCTCTCCTGTTTTGTATCTACTTCTCCGAAGTACAGGCTAACACAGAAGGCCTCTGGCTAATGAAGTTTGCAGATGACTGCAAACTAAGAGCCATAGTCGAGTCCCCAAATGATGTGGACATCCTACAGAAGGGCCTCACTGAGACAGATGCCTGGTGTCAGAGTCATGGATTCAAGCTCAATGCCAAAAAGTGCATTGTCATTCCCTTTGGTAAAAATTCTGTACCCATGAACTACCACATAAATGGCAATCTGCTTAATGCTGTATGTGTGTAAAGAGACTTTGAGATCCAGGTGGACAGTAGTCTCTCCTTTGATAATCACATCACCGCAGTAGTCAGAAAATCCTTCTATGTGGCACACCTCATCAAGACAGGGTTCTCAGGAAAAAAGACCCATTATAGAGTACAACGCCCCTTTTGGAATGTACCTCACAAGACATCTGCAGCAGCTGGAAAGGCCACAGAAGTACCTCACAAAGAGGATTACTGGCCTCAAACAGATGCCCTACATTGACCGCCTCAAAAAACTCCAGCTTTACTCTGTAGCATATCGCCTACTCCGAGGAGATCTCTGCCTAACATATAAAGCTATGTCAAACCCAGAGCTTTTAGACATGCTACACCTAAAGAAATCCCAATCCCTCCGATCTACACACTCTAGGGACCTAAACCTTGTCACCACAATAAACAGGACATGCTGGAGGGATAGATTCCTGTCCCAGAGACTTCCTGTACTCTGGAACAGGCTACCCATCGATGTCAAGCAAAGGTCCTCATTAGCACTTTTCAATAAAATTTTGATGAGTGGAGGGGAAATAGGAAATACACCCTGGGGATCACTTCTGTGGCTCTGCTCGACAGGGGCACAGGAAATTAACTTCCTTATATGGCATAAGCCAGGGAATCTTGTTGGCTAGGTTTACTTAGGCCCTTGGGCCGATAGCCTAGTACCTACCTATGAACCTATTAGGCAAACAGAATAGTTCTGCCCTCATCCATAGCCTCTCATTCTTCCTCTCCCCCCACTCCCCAAATTCTGATTGACAAATTTGATGGGGGCTTTATTCCAGCCTGTTGTTGCATCTATGGAACTGGTTCATGGAATTTGATCTGTAAGCTGTTCTCTGCTGCCATTTACCCATTAGAGCTAATCTTGGCGATCTTCTCAAGGCCAGATGGGCTGGAAATCCACTAAAATTATTTCCACTTGATCCATCACTGGAGCTAGAAGCATGAGAAGCTGCTTTACCAAGATTAGTATTAATGTTAGTCTAAGTGTTGTGCTGGAGAATAGAGAAATCAATCTCTTTCCTGTCTGGTTCTTGATCTCTGATAGTCTTTTTTTTTCTAAAGGTGATTGTTTTAGCCAACCTTTTTAATATGATGAAAATATTCTCACAGTTAGATTGTAGAGATGGAGAAATCAATAGCACAGTAATGCACTCATTTAAATCTTTAAATTCGTTATTAAGGCTAGAAATGAACTTGTCATTACTGACAATCAGAAACCATAACAATTTAAGCCAGGTCATTAAAAAAATATTTTAGTTCTAAAGAGAATGGAGCCCCAATGGACAGGCCATTAGGGAACTTATAAAAATGTAGTCCTTTGGTATTAACTAAAAACTATGCACTGTTCAAGATACAAACTGTTATATGTGAGGGACTAGTGTTTCCTCATTTTTTTTTTGCTAAAGAAAAAAGTCTAATCATTAACACCCATAGTATCACTGAAATCAAAACAACCCCCTTCACAGCTGACAAATGAATTAATAGGCTTCAGTAAAAATTGTACAATGGTATAAGAAGACAAACGATTACCTACTGTGGAAGAGGATGGAGCACTCCACAGTCAGTTCCAGAAGGGTCCAAAGAAGAAAATGCTGTAGGAACTGAAATAGAAGGAACAATAGTCAGATCACTAGAAGGTGAAGAATGCTCACTCCTACTTTCAGTGAACAAATCCTGGGAAGAAATAACATGATTAAGTTGTTGTGAAAGCATCACAAAAAAATTGTGTAATCAAAGAGATCCCAGTTATTTGTTTCAATAATTCATTACTGTTATTTGGAAAAAAAATGCAGGGTAAGTCCAGATATTCAACACTTGAAGTGCCTCTGAATAACAAAAGTTCCAAAAACACAAAGAACACGACCCCCCCCCCCAATATGGGTGTAAAAATCAGACCAAATAAACAAAAAAACATAACTTGTGGTCTTCAGTTATATAAGCCGAACTATACTTTAACAATTTCGTCCAGACCAGAGTATAAACAAGGTCTTCATCACAATACATAAAGAATACACCATAGACATTAAATAACATAAAATCACATGACCAATACACATAATCAGAATTTACATTCTTAAAGAGATAATTCTTAAGCTATAATAACATGCACATAAAAATTCACCTAATAATGCTAAAACATGTAAATAAATGAACACACTGGCAAATTAAGTTAAAATTTTAATTTGATCAACCTCGTATGTTTTAGAAAATCTTTAATATTAATGGACAAAAGTGTTAAAGTAAAGTTTGGATTATATCACTGAAGTCCGTGAGAGGTGGGTTTTTTTACTTTTTTGGAATGATCAGCACTCATGAGCTACTTTTTTCCTGTTTTGAGATGTCAGTACACTTCTTTTCTCTCCTGTCTTTCATCTCTATCTCTGCAGGTTACATGGTCCAGTGTCTTTTACATAATCACCTCTTTTCTCCTCATCTTTAATCAGTCTCTTTTTTTTGCTATCAGTTCTTTTTGCGAGGAATGTCTTCCTCTTTCACTTCTTAAACTAAACCTGAAATATAATAATCTGAACTGCAAAATTTGCATTTCTCTCACTATTGGCATTGCTTCTGTTAACTGTTACTGTAAAGTTTTTGTTAAACATTGTTACTTTCTGTTCTGTTTTTGAAACACATAGGTTACTGCCTCTCTGTTCTTCTTTATTCCTCTTTGTGAATTATTCCACCTGGACAGTAACTACAAATAGTCAGTTGTGATGTTGTGATCAGTGTACCACCCCAGCAAACAAATGTAAAATAAACTAAAATAAAAAAAGACTTTCTTTCTGATGAACTTGTTTTTAGCTTTATGCAAAACTCCCTTCATTTCACTTATAACCAGTTTGCTGCTTCAAAACAAACAATTTAATAGAATAATCTGCTACAGAAATTAACTGATGTTTTCCCTTAAGACCCCTTTGTATTTTCTGCTGTTACTTATAATCCATTCCCATTTTCTAACAAATGAAAGACCATTATCAGATGCCTAGGTTTTCTGACATGATTACTAGTTACTACATATCTCTTCCCAACCCTATGCATTCTTTTGGTTGTTGGAGCCAGAAAATGGGATACGTGCATTGTCTCTCATATCTTCTCAACAACCAAGTGCAAGTCATTGTTTCTTAGTGATTCAGGTTAACTTTTCATTGTTTGTAACTGACTCAGGTAAACTTTACACTCTCACACTCACTCTCGATCTAATTCCCAGGTTGTCAGCTTTCTCAGCTTGCAGGTGCATTTCCTTCAATAGTTCTCCATATTTCTCTTTTATTTCCTCTTGACTCTGCAGAGCTGTCAACATTGCGTCCCGAAATATATCAGTCTTTCTTTCAAAGGTTTCCATTCGCTCTTGCTGGCACATGGCCTATTCTTGATAGCCCTCCACTTCGGCTACAACACAAATTATTCCCTTGAATAGAATAAAAAGATTTTCATCTAGTGGTGCAGTTTTGAAATTTTCTATAAAGCCTGCTTGTTCAAGTGATTTCCACCCATTATTGGTTCACCCATTGAGATGAATGTAACCATATAATTTACAACTACACCATTAAAACATGGGGGCGCTCAGCTTAAGGAACTGCCTTGGTCCCTGGCTAGCCATACCCGTTTTTTTTTTTTTTTTAATTAGGAAGACAGAAGTCCATATCTGCTATCTAGGTATGGCCCAGGAGCTTCCCAAATAAATCACTGGCACACAATTTTTGTAAAATAGTTTATCAATCACAAAAATTTGAAAACTCATTTCCTTCAAAAAAACAAAAAAACAGCTAACATTGTAATATGCATTTCTATATAATTGCAACCCCTCCCTCACCTCCCATTTTCTGGGAAGTCATCACACTCCCAAATTTACATAAATTAACCCCATGGTCACAAAACAGTGGGGAAAGAAAAAACTTGCTATTAAACTATAGAGCAGTTTTACATATACAGTGCACACACCAATTTCACAAAAAATTATTCCACTTTGCTTAAGACACTACAGTCCAGTACAAAGCAGAGGCACAGTTGTGGCATGTTGAATAAAAGGTGAGTTTGATCAAATGTGTCCAAACAAACTGAATGTGGTTAAGGTGTTGTCAATCAACTGTAGGCTAAATGGCTGAAGACTGTTTCTGTTGTCCAAGTGAAGCTCACTGAAATAGACTCTGAGAAAGTGCACTTGTGTAAAATCTTACCATAACAGGTGTCTGACTGATCACTGTTGTAGTATACTAACTGAATGGATATCATGTTATGGACAGCCATACATCTGGCCAGGGTACCAAAACCTGGACACCTTCCTCTTGTGCCATATGGCTGTAGTATGACCAAAGCTTGAAAGGACTGGAGCTGTTCTGACGACATAGAGGGATAAAGCGCCAACAATGGCCCTCTCAATCCCAGGTTTGATTAGTGAATCAGGTGACTGATGGAGCAGCAAGGAGGGATGGGCATACCTGTCCTGTGTGGGAAGGCATTTGCTAACAATGCTTCCTTAGGAGAGGTGGGGTCCAAAGAGGGGATTTGCCCTTGGAAAAAAATCAGCAAGCATGAGAGGTGGGGTAAGGAGTGGGTAGTGCATATAAAGAATCCCCCCCCCAGGATGGAAGCAAAAATTGTTGAGCCCCCAAGATACACTTTGAATTCACAACCAGCTCCAGCAATACCAGAGTAAGTTCAGGGTGAGGGAGGATAAGCTGATAGACCGAGCATGCATGTGGGCCACTGTTGACTGGGCTGGTTAAATGACATCCTAAGGGGGACTAAAAATATTTAAAAAAATTAAAAAGCTTGCAAGAGTTATGAGGTACATAAGGGACATATAGGTGTAAATTACCTCAGCACTCTCTTGCCTCAGACCAGGGCAATGGATGCTGAAGATGAAGATGAGGCAACTATATGCAAATATAGAAAGTATATGCATGTCAGCAGGGAGAGGGTGAAAGAGTGAAGATTTGCCCACATCTGCCAAGGCTAAGAACAGAAAGCAACAAGGGGGAAGGAGGGTGAGATGCAATACTGCAACACTGATCAGCTGGACATCTACTGTTATGGTAAATTCTAAATCTACTGTTATGTCCTTCTTTAGGTCACAGTTGTAGCATTATTAACTGATGGGAATATTCTCAATGCTGTCTAATTGGAGAGGGAGGTGGATAGAGAATCTTAGTTGAAGTCAAAGATTCCTTGAAGAATGGAGCTAGCAAATCCAGCTCTAGTCTTACACTGTTTGGTAAAGATCTGGACAGAAGACCAAGTAGCTGCTTCTAGAATATATTTAGAATTCACACATTTAAAAGGCTCCCGAGGAAACAACAGCTGCAGTGGATTGGAAATTAACTCCATGAAAAGAGTATCAAAAGGAGAGAGCACTAGAAATCCATTTAAAGGTTATTTGTTACAAAACTGGATGACCTAACTTCTTGCCTCGAAAGGAAGCAAACAGTTAATCAGATTTTCTGACGGCCATATTTTTGTCAAGGTAAAAGCTGAATTGCCCATGATATATAAAGAGTGCAGGAATCTCTTTCCTTTGTTTTTAAGGATTTGGAAAAAAGGTGAGAAGACTCATGTACTGATGAAGGAGAGCGCATTCATCACCTTAGGCATAAAGGAATGGTTAGTCCTAAAGGTTACCATGTCCTTGTGGAAGATAAAAAGGTGGAAAAGCCATAATTGTGTGCAGCCTCTTGGATGGAATCAGTGTTACAAGCAAAACAGTCTTCCAAGTCAAGAACTTAAAAGAAGAGGAAAGAACAGGTTCAAATACTGCAAGAAAGAGAGTTAAGATCAAAAGGAGGAAGAACAGCTCTTTTTGGTGGCCTAATGTGTAGACTATTTTTCAAAAACTGTTTGACCTCAAAATGTACAGAGAGAGGTGGATCTAAGGGCAGATAGACAGAGTGGCCAAAAAATGTGCTGTGATAGAAGAAAAACTAGTCCATAACTGATCAGTCAATTACAAAGGGAGAAGAGACTGAAGATAATCTGCCAAATACTGAACTTTGTCTGGAGGAATAACAGCTGTCATTGACAGAGCATTCAGCCTAAATCCATTGAGCACCAACTCCTAGGATGGAATCATAAAATACTTTTTGAAGTTCAAGGTGAATCCCAGACCAGTGTAAGAGATGTACTGTGAATTGGAAATCCTTCAGCAGTTTGTCCCTTGAAGGAGCCTGCATTGGGAGATCATCCAGATAAAGGAATTATGAACCCCTGAAGTCTGTAAATGCAGTGACATGAGTGAGACCCTTTGTAAATAGCCTTGGTGCAATTTAAAGACCAAACAACAAAGCAGAAAACTGAAAGTGAAATACCATGGTGCAAAACATCAAATATTTTTCGCAAGAGAATGTGCAGGTATCCATTCTTTATACACAATGTTGCAAGAAAAACCTGAGGAAGGATCCTTACAAAAACAGGAATTGTAGGTTAACAATTTGAAACTTGGCACCTTTAGAGATGTGTTGAGAAATGACAGATCCAGAATGAGACTCCAGTTGCACTTCTTTCTAGGAACAAGAAATAGTTTGGAATAAAAAAACTGAAGGTGAGAGGGTACCAACATTATTGTTCCCTGAGAGAATTGGTTGCAAAGAACTGAAAAAATCAGGGGACCTGGTATGGAGGGAGCTGAGGTATACCTGAGCAAACTGGAGAAAAAATCCAAGACATCCTGCAACCTTTTTGAATGATGGAGAGGATCCATTTGTCTGAATATATGGACTTCTAAACTGGAAAAAAAGGATAGCTTCTAGGAGAGGGGATGCAGGATAGGCCAAAGTAGGGAGGCAGAGGATGATATCCATATGGGGGCTGGCTTGTAAGGAAATGAGTGCTTATACTCCTTAAAGTCCTATTGAGATTTGTCATAGAATTTCATTTTTGAGGACTTTTTCCTTTTTTGAAAAAGTTTTTGGTCTTTGTAAAATAAGGGGCCAGCTTTAGGATAATTTCATTTGATTGAAATTTTGGGATATCTTGCTTCTCACTTGTAAACTTTTAAAAGAGTCTGCATTGGCAGCAGGTACATGCCTCCATTTTAGAACTGTGTCTCCAAAGGAGAGTTCTTTTAAATGGAGAATCATGGTATATAGTGTCTTCATTTTCTGGCTCAAAACCTACATGGAGATAAGTCTGGGAAGAATTTGCTAAACAGTATCAGATTCAGAGTTATCATCCTCTAAGGAGTATTCTCCATGCCTCTTAAGTGGAGAAGAAACAGACAAAAGCAGAAGAAAAGAATTGGAGGGGGGCTTAAGGGACTTATTAGCCTTGAAAAGCACCTGTGGAAAATCATACGACTCCTTCTGTGAGTTTTCAGTAAGCTGCTGAGAGGAACAGGTATGCCAAGTCCTTTGCTTATTTTTGACAGGAATGTCTGCTCACAAAAAAATGCAGTGGTTCTGACCCCTGACAAACTTCAAACTGGGAGATAGTGACTTATTCCCTTATGACAATTTGAGGAATACCCTCGGGCTGCTCTGATATAACTAGCTGAGGTTCCCCCTTTCTGCTCAAAGTGGATGTCTCATCAGTTGGGATGAACGTACAAGAAGACTGTACCATATTGGCCACCAATAGGTTGTTGAGCAGCCAAAGAATCTGGAAAGTATGAGGACTTATCAAGAGGCTCAGTGGAGACATATGGATCCCACCAGGCAGCCAAAGCTTCAGGCTTAGATTTATTTAGCTTCTTTTTTTGGCAGAAGAGGGACATCTGATTGGGAAGCCTCTGAAGCCATTTTACCCTGTGCAAGCTCCTTTGGTTCTCTAGATAAATTTTTAAAGAAGGCAAACAACTCCTGAGGGTCTTAGGGATAAAGAATTGGCAAATATAGCAATCTTTATAATTATGACTAGCACCCATACAAAATAAACATTTAGAGTGATTGTTCTTGTGAGGAATTTGCCTCCCTCAATCACATTTTCCCCTATTAGATGACATGAAATAATATATTTAAGTCATAAAAAGGAAGAAAAGGAAGGCTCCCCAGTGGGGATACGTATCTGCTGAGGCAATGGAAATTACATTGATTGTATGGCTGACAGACAAAAGGTGAATCACAGGCTTAGTGCTTGGATTGGCAGCAAGAAATTATTGAGGTAATTTGCAGCTATATATTTGGCCATATGTCAGATGTATAGCACTAGAGGAAGGCACCAAATCTTTGGCATGCTGGACAGATGCAAGGCTATCCTTGACAGGATATCTCATCTGTTAGTAACAGTGAAACAGTGATCCAAGGAAGGACATCCTATAGAACAGAAAATTCTCTCTTCCCTATATTCTTGATCACGAGAAAAAAAAAAAAAAAAAAACTGGAAGATAGTCAGCTTCGGTGACATAATGACAAAACAGGGTCAGCTTTCAGAACAAAAGAAAGAATTACTTTTGAAAAATGATCTGCTTTAAAACATTCTGTAAAGTGGTCTTTTTTTAACAAGCAAACAAAAAAAAATACTAAAAATGAAAAAAAATGTGCCCATTTGGCTGAGGTTAGCAGTCAGTCAGGAGAATGTCTTCCAAGTCATAAATTTAGATTTTAGACAAGGCAAAACTTGTTTAGTGCTCCCTGTCAAAGTGGCTTATCTAGCAGTTAAACTGTTAGCAAACTGTTTCCTGTAGTTCAGAGTTTAACTTTCCTAGCCTACATTGCCTACTGTGTGACTCAGAGCAAGCCACTTAACCAGACAGTGCACTTGGGCAGCTGGCCAGATTCCTCAACAGTCTCCTAGACTGCATGCCTAGTAACTACCTATGAAAATGTGTTTCTAATGAAGTTTGAATTGCAAAATGCATTCCCTAAATCACTATAACTACAAAATGTGACAAATCAGAATGCTAAAACTTGAAAGTAAACTGAAAACACAGAAAATGGTCCTTATTTGGAAGAACATAAAGAATATAACTAAAAAGAACATCCAATATTTGTCATACGAGAGACATGCAATAAGAATAAACAAGTTCCTAGCCATTCAGCCATTCATTCATTTATTCATTCGTTAGTAGATAACTGTTTTTATCCTATTCAGAACTGTGGGAGGATCCAAAGTCTATGCTGGTTTCACTATTTTTGACGTTAAATCTCAGTGGAGGTTTAGTTGGAGTAAAACAATCAGTTAATCCTTCCACTCAATAAAACTTTTTCTAAAAAGCATTCCTTTGCAATGGAATAAAACCCCATCATACACACACACACACACACACACACACACACACACACACACACACACACACACACACACACACACACACACACACACAAATAATTATCTTATAAACAAGAATAAGGGAGATATCTCACAAAAGAAAAGAATACATGCTAGTGTGCACTTAGAAACCACACAGTCAGTGACTTTCTACGGAAAACAGTGATAGGGGCTTCAGCTTGACCTGGACAGAACACCAGTCTATCACAGACAAACCCTTCTGCTAAAATCAAATAAAAAGTCTTTCCTGTTTGCTTGAATAAGATTTTTTATGCCCTTTGATAAAGATGAATTTTCCACAGAAAACTAGCTTGAAGAATTCATTGCAAATCCTTCAAAGTACTGGAATGAATGAGTTTAGACATTAAAAAAAAACTATGTCATGCTGAAGGGTCAGTAAGTCATGGAGCACAGGCAGGGACAAACATCTCACTGGGACCATTTGCTGTCACAAAAAGAACCAAGCTGTCTTGGTTATAAATGAACTATCAGCACAAAATATACTTCTGATTTTTCATCTCTGTCATTGGTTTCTGAAACAGAGAAATAATAGGAAACACACAAAGTAAACTTTGGCTCCAGAATACAGTAATAGCATCTGTGGGTAACATTTTAGGATCATAGGAGATTACTTTGCAAATGGCCCTAGAGCCTATGTAAACCTAGCCATTCATGTCCCAATTTTCCCCATTTATCAATGTTCACAGACTAGAATGGCTTTGGTGTATATGCCACTGCCTTAGGTCATCTACAGGTTGCCCCTGTCCATAAGGGACACAGGTGACAAGCTAGGGATGAATTGTGATTTCCCATCCATTAGCCCAAATTGCATTTGAGTAGGCTTACAGAAGAGCCCTGCTTCACATGTATAGGGAATCTATTCTAAAGAATGGGTAATCTCTGAGACACATACCTGTCCCTCCAACATGTTTTTTTTTTATGTCACAGACATGGATTAGATCCTTAGATTAGGCAACTGTAGTGCTGTTTGTTTTGTAAATGTGTAGCAGATCCATTAGGGCTGGATCAGCGAATGCCTTGTAGATTAGACATAGATCATGCCCCTCAGTAGTCTGATGGAGAGGCAGGGCTTTGAGGCAGTCCACATAGGACATGTTATTTACACCCTGTATTCTTTCAATGAGAAACTCCTGTGACTGCTCTAGCTGTTTCAAATACGTGGTCAGGTACATGCTGATGGGTGCATTGTACTTGATTACTGATCTAATAGGGGATGAGTATAGTAGAACTATAATATCCTTATGTCTGGATGCCATTACGATCAAATTTCAGGTTCTCTTATCACTCAGTCTACTCTTACAGGAGAGTGTTATGTTGTAATTTGTATTGGTGGTCATCTTCCCAAATGGTATAATTGTACATTTTTTTGTCATTGAGTTTTATGCCATGGCTCTGACACCAGTTATTTGTGTGTGTCAGACATCCTGGAAGACATTTACATATTTCAGGGATTCAGTGATTGCACCCAGCTTGCAGTCATCAGCAAATCTGGTCAGCCAAAGGCCCTCTATTTTCCTTGACTTCAGAGAAAATGTAAGTTTAACATTCTGAACCCCATTTTAAAATCAGTAAACCATACAATATATTTATTTTCCTATTTCCTGTTAAGAAACTGTGTAAATTCTTCTCTTGACTATCAAAGGATAAGGTTAAATGTAGACCCAGATATAATCAGTATGAAAAATGACAGAAAATGTACATGGAATATCACCTGTGACAAATTTTATTGTTCAAACCAAAATATTATTAGCATGAAGGACTATTTGACTTCAGAAGAGCAAACAAAATTGGTTTCCATCTAGAGATATGGAAGATAAACAGAAAGTACATAAGAAAGCAAATAATAAGTTGTTTATAAAAGAAGGACAAGAGTCTAACCTGATTCTGAAAAGGGCACAGATTTTAGAATTTGATTTCTGAAGATATACATGGTGCTAGATTTTATAACTGAAATTCCACTAACTAGTAAATGAGCGGTTGTTAATAATTTGTCTCCCTCCATCTATAACATTTAAATCTTTGTTATGCCATTCAAACTTCTCGTACCAAAACAGTAATGAGAATCTGCTAAAACTGTGTTATGAGTACGAGAAATAATGAAAAGTGCAAGATTAGGTAATCCATTAAAACCAGCATAATATGCCATATCAACATAAGTTTCAGGCTCTTCAGGAAAGTTAATCTGGTCCAAATAATAAACAAAAAATTCCTAATCCATAGCCATTCCCTCTGTAGAAGAAAGTAAATAAGACACAGGAAACTTCTCAAGGAATAAGGATGTCTATTCTGGTAAAGAAACAGTAATGTGGGACTCTTATTTTACTTTATTTATTTATTCATTTATTTATTTATTTTGCTTTTGTTTACTGGGTTTGTTTAACTGAGTACAGTTAAAAAAAGCTTTTCAGTGGAGTGCATTTATTTCTCTCTTAAACAAGTTAAAACCATAATGAAAAACAGTGAAATACTGTGTTGGTAGGGGTGGGGCTGATATGGTTGTGTAAAAAGACAAGTTAGTTATAGTTCACAATCACCAGGAAGAAAGAATCCTTTCATAGCTGAAATAAGACTGATGTTTTTGTTGTATTGTTAGGGAAATGCAATGATCCAAATTGAAAGGTTGTTACTGTAATGTTGCAGTGGAAAAATCAAGCCTGTGTGCAAATGTAAAGAATTACCAATACTTTCAAAATGGACAAGACTGTGTAGTCTATAAAGGAACCTTTCTCTCAAAACTTGTAAAATCACTAAGCCCAACAGGGTAATAACTAAATAAAACAAAAACACAAATTCACGGACTGCGTCAAGCTGTTTTAATGAAGAGCTAAAAGGCTCCAAAATACTAAGTGCTTTCACCATCAACTGATGGCTTCTTCAGAGTAAAAGGAGCTCATAATCACATTGTTTAAATACAAAATTCCACATGCACATTGACCAATTAACTTCCTTGATTAATTACAATTCTAAATTCTAAAGACTCAACTCTGATGTTGTCATCACCCCCTCTTTCACTTGTCATCACCCTATCAATTACAAAAAATATAAACTTTATAAAGTTACCACAATTCTTGGAATGTGAATACAACGCGTTATGATTATCCTTATTCTTAATAGCCCTCTGGTGTTCTGCTATCCTTTCCCTTAATCTACGTATAGTTTTCCCTATGTAAAATCCTGCACATGTCGTGCAAGTCGCAAGGTAAACCACTTTTTTAGCGTTGCAACTACATTTACCCGGGCATGAAATTGCCTTGTTGTACCCCCTTACTGTCACATAGGGTCCATCATTGATGTATCTACAGTACCTGCATGACCCACATTTATACATTTGTAAACTTGTAAATCTACTTTGTGGCTGTTCTAATAAGTTCTTTATATTTGAGCCTCTTGAAAAAATTACTTTTGGTGTTTGACCTAGTTCTTTTTGCACATCCATATTAAATGCCAGATTCCAAGATTTCCCAATAATCTCAATAATATTACATGTCTGTAAGTTGTATTTCAAGTCAAGGGCTTTTGAATCAAACGTTTTAGAATATGAAGGTTCTATTCTTTCCTTTACAT
This sequence comes from Protopterus annectens, assembly GCF_019279795.1. Taxonomy (NCBI): domain Eukaryota; kingdom Metazoa; phylum Chordata; order Ceratodontiformes; family Protopteridae; genus Protopterus; species Protopterus annectens. Next base: position 480,551,924 of record NC_056726.1, on the reverse strand, counting down.
CTATAGTACCTCTGTTTTCTACCAAAATGGGTTGAGTCTTTAGAATTTAAATGGCAGGTGATTTTAGATGCAACAACTTACCCTGGACTCAATGACCATATTTCTATTAAGCCCATTTTGAAGCAAAGGGCTATGGTTGTTTAAAGTCATTTTGCTTTGTTTTATTGGGAAAAAGCCAGTAATAATTAAAATAATGGTTTCAATACTATGTGTATAATGAGTGCGTTCAAAGTGAGTGGATAGATGTTTTAATACATGCTTTTAAGCAAGTTTAGCATGCATGTTTTATGGTTTATTTGGAAGATACAACAGTATGTTTATTGGGATTGTAATTAATCAAAGAAGTTGATTGGTCAATGTGCATGTGGAATTTTGTATTTAAACAATGTGATTATGAGCTCCTTTTACTCTGAAGAAGCCATCAGTTGATGGTGAAAGCGCTGAGTATTTTGGAGCCTTTTAGCTCTTCATTAAAACAGCTTGGTGCAGTCCGTGAATTTGTGTTTTTGTTTGTTTTATTTAGTTATTACCCTGTTGGGCTTAGTGTTTTTACAAGTGTTATTTCTCGGCTTCACCCGCTGCTTTTCTGAGGAATTGTTTTATTTCATTTTATTTTATTCAATTGTGTTTTGATTGATTTTATGGAAGCAGTTATAAAGGAAATAACACCTTCATTAGGAAGCTGACGATGTTGCTCACGCAGACCCAGGTGGATGCTGGGAGGTCTTCTCAGGTGATGGTGACAGACTCGCAGGCCCAGCTGTTCACATTGCATTCCATTCCAGGCTTGGACATCGAAGAAGATGGGGTGTTTCCAATGGTGAAGGTATCCAGGTTGGTGCCAGAATTCATCATAACCGAATGGACATTCAACAGTGGTTGCCCGTTCCGGATGTTGACTTCTCGGTCTCGAAGGAGGAGGAAAGGGTTCTTCCGACACCATCTTTAAAAAAGCAGTTGGAGCATTTTGAAAATATTTGCCATAAATTCCAGGGCCTACAACTGGATAACGCATTTCTTTCCAAATCCATCGCTTTGAAGCAAGTACCGAAAGGGCTTAGATTCAATAAAGTACCGAATGGGATCGAAAAAGGATATAACACTTACAAGCAATTGGTGGATTTGTATGATAAAACTGGGTTAGAGATTCTGGACATCATTATTCAAAACAATAAGAGTAAGTTAGAACTACTTGAAAAATAAATAGTAACTTTAAATGAAAGTATTACTTGTGATTTATTGTTTTTTCAATATGTTAAACAATACAGTGTTGTGCTCAATAACATTGAAAAGTTTGTGGACAAGAATGTTAAAACAAAAATCAAAAAGTTATCAAGAGACCTGTTGGACTATAAGAACAATATGGCATACAATTTTGGTACTAACAACAACAGGGCCGTCAATAAGTATGGCTCAAATAATGGGCAGAAGTATAACAACTTGGATAATGTATGTGATTGTAATGATGAACATGATTCTGGGGAATGCAATGATGAACATCTTGGTTTTTTAGAAACATCTCCGGGCCCGAGGAGATCCGAACGCCTGAGAAACAAAATGGGGGGGTGGTTCAGGGAACCAGTCCAATGGTTCCCATCACAATTTTCAACAAGGGAACAGTCGTTACAACACGAGAGGGCGGTGGTACAGCAACAACAATCAGAGGCAGAGATAATTCAAGGACTGACTTTTGCCACAATAATGAAGCAATTGACATTAACAACCATAGTAATACATCCTTTAATATTCTGGAATGTAATACTGATGTTGTTGAATTGCATGTGGTGTTGAAAGTGTTGACAACAGCCTTTTAATGGGCGTATTTTGTTGTAATAATGATGCAGCTGAATTTAGATGTGAAGTGAATATGAAAGCTATTCACTATTTACAATTTCAGCGCTTTGGAAGTATAAGAAATGCATCATGACCTGTTAGCAAAGGGGTTCACATATGTACCTGCGTTTTGTCATAATATTGTGGACTTGTTTACTAGTTTAAAAATATATACTAGGCAGTTAAATTTAGCCTTGTATTTTAAAAGGCAAAATGTTCAGAGAGATTTTGTTCCTTCTTCATTAATTAGGAAAAGCACATTTATTCCACCTGTTAACAAGGATGTGGAATTGTTTGATAAGTTACCTGTTAACAACATATGAACATATTTGGAGAAGAACAAAATTAGGGAACAAGATAACCTCACAGAGCAGGAGAGGTTAGCGTTGAAAGAATTGATCACAAATAAAGAAGTCAGAATTATGAAACCCGATAAAGGGGGTGGGGTGGTCATTATGACCCACTTTGATTATATAGCCAAAATGGAAATTATCTTAAATGATGATAGCACTTACCAGAGAGCCTCGAGATGAGAGATGAATATAGCATATCAAAAAATTGATACATTCCTAATGGATACATTGTTGGAAGGGGGGATACAAGAAAAAGAATATGGATTTTTGTTAGTTGAGCACCCAATTACACCTGTGGTGTTTGGCATTCCCAAAATCCATAAAAATATTAATGACCCCCCCCCCTTTCAGACCCATAGTAGCAGCAAGGGGGTCTAAAACTGAGCCCTTGGCAGCTTATGTTGATAGGAATATGCAAGTTTTGTTGAATAAATTTGGGCACATATTGAAGGATTCATGGCATTGTTTACAGTGACTTAATAGTATTGATAAGGATGACTTGAATTGGTCATTCCTTACTATAGATGTGGAAATTTGTTTTCAACAATACCCCAAGAAGAAGGGTTGGAGTATTTTAGAGAGAGCCTCTTGAGAAGTAAATATTTGACTACTGTAGAGTTGAACAATGTAGTTAATTGTATGGAATTAGTGCTTAAAAATAACTATATGACATTTGAAGGAGAAATTTACCATCAAATATCAGGGGTGGCAATGGGGGCCAAATGTACCCCATTTTTGCTAATTTGGTACTTCTACATTGGGAAGAAACATTTTTGTTCCCTACCCCTTTTTTGAATGTATTGTATTATATAATAGATTTTTAGAGAACATACTTGTTCTTTGGAAGGGGGATGAGGATGAACCTAGGAATTTTGTTGAATGTCTTAATTCTACCACCCCATTTCTTTCTTTTACATACAAGTGGGACAATGAAAGAATTGATTTCTTGGATATTAAACTCACTAAGACAAGTGGAGGTTTAGAAAGTAACATACATAGAAAGGAGATATATAGTAATTCTCTTTTGCACTTCTCAAGTTGTCATCCATTATATCAACGTAAAAGTGTGATTACAGGGCAGATGGTTCGATCGTCACGCCTTGTGAGCAATGATGAGCTTTATCAAAGGGAGATATATAAATTAATAGGAATGTTTTTGGATAGAGGATATCTATTGAAATTGTTGATTACAGTTAAAAAAGAGGTGATGAAAAGGAGGTTGAAATCATTTAAACCCATTTTGGTAGAAAACAGAGGGACTATAGATGTAAAGGAAAGAATAGAACCTTCGTATTCTAAAACGTTTCATTCAAGAGCCCTTGTCTTGAAATACAACTAACAGACATGTAATATTATTGAGATTATTGGGAAATCTTGGAATCTGGCATTTATTATGGATATGCAAAAAGAACTAGGTCAAACACCAAAAGTAATTTTTTCAAGAGGCTCAAATATAAAGAACTTATTAGAAAAGCCACAAAGTAGATTTACAAGTTCACAAATGTATAAATGTGGGTCATGCAGGTACTGTAGATACATCAATGATGGACCCTATGTGACAGTAAGGGGATACAACAAGGCAATTTCATGCCCGGGTAAATGTAGTTGCAACACTAAAAAAGTGGTTTACCTTGCGACTTGCACGACATGTGCAGGATTTTACATAGGGAAAACTATACGTAGATTAAGGGAAAGGATAGCAGAACACCAGAGGGCTATTAAGAATAAGGATAATCATAACGCGTTGTATTCACATTCCAAGAATTGTGTTAACTTTAAAAAGTTTATATTTTTTGTAATTGATAGGGTGATGACAAGTGAAAGAGGGGGTGATGATAACATCAGAGTTGAGTCTTTAGAATTTAAATGGCAGGTGATTTTAGATGCAACAACTTACCCTGGACTCAACGACCATATTTCTATTAAGCCCATTTTGAGGCAAAGGGCTATGGTTGTTTAAAGTAATTTTGCTTTGTTTTATTGGGAAAAAGCCAGTAATAATTAAAATAAAGGTTTCAATACTAATATGTGTATAATGAGTGTTTTCAAAGTGAGTGCATAGATGTTTTAATACATGCTTTTAAGCAAGTTTAGCATGCATGTTTTATGGTTTATTTGGAAGATACAACAGTATGTTTATTGGGATTGTAATTAATCAAGGAAGTTGATTGATCAATGTGCATGTGGAATTTTGTATTTAAACAATGTGATTATGAGCTCCTTTTACTCTGAAGAAGCCATCAGTTGATGGTGAAAGCACTTAGTATTTTGGAGCCTTTTAGCTCTTCATTAAAACAGCTTGGTGCAGTCCGTGAATTTGTGTTTTTGTTTGTTTTAACCTTTCTCTCAACTTCACCATAAACCACTATGCAAATGTTCTAAAGCAGTCTTTCTTATGTTTTTTTTTTTGCTTCTAAAGCACTTATTTTTCCCAATTTATAAAAATCTAGATTTGATATAGTCAAAAACAGGCTAAAATAGCAGCCAGGTAAAACTACTAAATACCACCTGAGTACCATATTATGAAAGAAATGTCAGTCATAAATCTATTAATCCTCATAATAAAACATGTAATGATCTCACCAGCAGAAAAGAATACTGATGCAAACTGCTCTTAACTTTATTTACTTTTTTGGCATTTGATTGGTTAGTTTTTTTTGCTTATTGATTTATTTTATGCTCAAAGAATGGGTCATACTTTCACTATGACTTTCATGACCCTGTTATGAATTTAGTAGAATCAGTAAAATACAGCTCAGACAGAGGAAATTAGTGACCAAGTGCAATGTCCCCACATACAGAGGAACACTATTCAGATATTATTAAATATACCAGTAAAAACTGTCAAAAGCAAAATAGGAGGGTAATAGTTTTAACTTTGACTTATATTCTTTCAAGGCAAATATCAAAAAGAGACATTTATCATCCTGCAACCAAAAATGAATACCTGTTTATGTAAATAAAATAAATGAGTGTGTATGATAGATTACTAAAAGTAAAATAAAGCAGCAATTTGAGCTTTGGTTTATTCTGTTATACAGCAAATTATAAAAGACACCTTTATTATCAGACAGTCTGGAATGAAAATAAAAAAGATTATAAAGTAGATAAATGAAAGCTTAAACTTTAAGTATTAACTGCAAATCAAAAGATAAATAGCACAGACATCAGAAAACCAATTACTTTTATAACTGCTAATGAAGCAAAACGTTTTGTACAGTTTTTTCAAAAGCATTAAGTTGCTTCACCAAATAAATGTCAGAAATATACCAAAATTGAAGAACACAGAAAAACAGTTTATCGCAGCAGCATGGCATAAACAAAATTATCTTAAAACTAATTGTTCTGGAATCATGTAAATTCTCTTTGACTGTTTTAGTGACATCATATAAAATCTCCCAGAAGGGAAGGAACTGAAAGTACATGTATTTAGACCTAATTAAACAGAAGATGTTCATTTATATAAATATTTTTCATTGAAAAAAATATTTTATACTACTACAAAATGTCAACACTGAAATGAATGGGGAAAATTAAGATGAAAAATAAATAAAATGTTTGATATGAGTGTAATACATCAGAAAGGCAGAGTAAAAATTATCTAAAAATTAGCAGTGGCATAAAACTACAGTTAATTTTATTTTGTATGTTTGCTTTTTAAATAAAAAGACACAAGCTGCTGGAAAGAATTAACCTTCCAGAAAGTCTGTGGTAGCCATTATAGGGAGAAGACAGGGATAAGTTAATCAGAGCAAAATGAAAAAAATCTGTCTATAGACAGATTAGATAGATAGGTCAAAAGATATAGCACTGAAGATGTCAGTGCCTCTGAAACAGTAAAGTAGTATAATACACTGCCCAGAACCAGCTGGGTTAAATAACTGTCCTAAAAAGAGATATACTGTAGAATAGAATCTATAAATTATCCCTAAAAATACAAACTCATATAAAAGTATGACTGCTTTAATTTCTGAACCAGTAAAAAACTAATATGAACCACAAAAGGGGGGGGGTCCTCTTCAGAGTCGGTGAATAAAATATCAGGGCTTAAGCTATATTTGGAAGCTATGCATTTTAAGATTTCAGAATACTGGTGTTAGCAACACAAGCCTGAGTGAGGGAATGAATACCTTGAATCTGGCAAATTACTGTGGGGATACTGCAAAAAATATCCAAGAATAAAATAGCAACACAAATTAGAAGGCATTTATTATAAACAGGATCATTTATTTTTGATCTAAAATTTTACCCTTATAAATTCACTTATTTGTAAATATTTTCTCAGATATTTGTAATCACAAGTATTCTATCTGTTCAGGATTTTATGAGAGGCACTGACACACTTTAAACTAATGCTAACTCAAGACTAGATAAAAATAAAGAATATCTTATTGTGTTCAGTCTTATGAAATACAATACTATAGGCACTTATCATACACCATCTAACTTCCATAAAGAGAGTGATTTTTTTTTCTGATTATACTCCAAGACTTAGTAAACACTCACTGAATAAACTAATTATCATGCAAAATATGCCCAAACATTATTAAACCACATTAATTAAAAAGCAACAAATAGTACAAAATATAACTACAGGTGGAAATACCTTAGATATCATACTGACAAACTCAGGATCTTATCAGATACCATCGTCTTTAACCTGAGAGTAAAATCAAATCCAGTACTAAATAAAATATAAATAAATCATACTTTCTATAATTTGCTAATGGAAACTGTTATGCAATAAATGACAAAGTTATGAAAACTTACTGAGATACATTCATAGTAATCCAAAGTAAATCTGTTTAGGATAATATCAATGAGTTATATGATATTATTAACATCTGAATTTACTAACAAATACCTATTAAATACTAAATAATCAGGTAAATTAAACAAAAACTTTTGCTGTAATCATGACATTAATATGATATAAAATGAGAAAAGAGGTACTAATTATTTTTCAAAAAATTATCCTAGATATAAAAAGACTCCAGATTAACTAAATTACAGAAACTACATGTTTATCTTATCAGATCTTCCAGATGAAATCCTATTGATCTCAAAGACTGAACACAAAAAGATATTCTTTAATTTTACCAAAAAACTGAAAGGGAGGCATTGTAAATGTAATGCATTGTCAGTAAATAATGGATTGATCCAGGGGCGGCTCGTGCTATAGGACTGCAGGCAGCACCCCCACCTGTAGAAAGAAAGAAAACAAAACAAATTGGTCCCGGAACTCCTGTAGGAAAAAAGAAAAACAAAACAAATCACGAAGTCCCAGAACTCCACGCATGCGTGCTTGGAGTTCCTGGAACTCACAGAACTCCAGACTGCTGTGTCAGGCAGTCCAGATAGGGGGAAAGGCATCTCTGCCCTGCAGATGCCCAGACATCTGTGCAGTGATGACCACATAGAACAGAAGAACTCCAGACTGCATCATCTGCAGGCTGGAGCCTACTTTCACAGGGAAAGGGGCTTGCACTGATGGGAATGAAACACTGAGAACAAGCTTGCATGGGACAGGGAAAGGAAGGGAAACCAGCCATTAGCTTGCACAGAATGGGAATTCAGGTACTGTTAGCTTGCTTGCTTTGAATGGGACTGTGAATTCAGGTACAGGACTAAGAAGGGTGTGTGTGTGAAATGCCCCAGTTGCTATATACTGGTGGCTAGAGAATACCTCAGGCTTTAACCCTGTACCTTGGGTGTAGGTGGAAAGGGCCTAAATTTCCTACCCACCACCATTTGTAAAACATTTGCAGATTTTTGCCTCCTATTTTTTCTGTTCTGTTCCTCATAAAATCTGTGGTTTCTGTATTTTTGCTTCCTTACACAGTCAGTAATGCAGTGGTGCAGTGGTAGCATTGTTGCCTGACAGCTACAGGTTCTCTGGTTTGATTCTTGGTGGGGGTGCCTTCTGTGTGAAGTCTGCATGTCCTCCCATCTTACAAAGACATGTGTCTGGAGTGTTTCTCCCTGGGACTCTGCTGAAATTTGGCTTTTGTTCCAAGTCAGACTTTCCTGGTTAACAAAAGTTAAATAAATAAAAATAACAGGCATTTGAATTTCAGACTTCAGATTCTTCAGAAAGTACATGGTAACACAAAACCTTTTATTCTAGCAATTTTCTAAGTTTATAAGATGGTAACAAAAAGGCGTAACGAGTCCAGGAACCTCACGAGAATAACTTTTTATATCCATCATACTTATTCTACACATACAGTTGTTAGAAAGTTATTTTTTTTCAAAATTGCTTAGTTAGTAGTATATATATATTTTTATATCTTTATATGTATACATTGTATAGTATTGACATATGGTTTCGTCTGATGAAGTGGTTTTACAGGAGGCGAAAAAACGATTTCAAATAAAGTTCGTTCATGCAGATTTAATTTGTGGATTTTATTCCTGGTATTTTCGTGAGGTTCCTGGACTCGTTACGCCTTTTTGTTACCAGTTTTAGTTTGTTTTTCGTTTTTCAAGTTTATAAGATGGATATTTGAAACGTGTCCCTATTTTTGGGACTGCATTCCCCCATTATTGGCTTTGTCCAGGTTTTTTGTGCTAAGGTTGAGAGCTATGGTGAGAACTGAATTCACTGAATATGTTTAAGGGCTGTATTGCCCCATTATTAGCTTTGTTCAGGTGTTTTGTGCTAAGAGGTTGACAGCTATGGTGAGAACTGAATTCACTAAATGGTAACCATTTAAGTTTCAGTCTTCCTCTCTTTCACTAAGCAGCTAATTTGGCATAGTGGTATGTTGCTCTGACTGTTTTGCACAGGGTCCTGGGTTCAAGACTTGGCAGTGAAATGTATGGTGGTAACACAGCATTTTACTCTAGCAACTTTCCAACGTTATACAATTAATGTTTAAAATGTGTCCCTGGTTTTTGGGCTTTTGTCCCCCTCCCAATAAATTGTGTCTTTTTCCAGATTTCTTGTGCTGCAAAGTTCAGAGATACAGCTGCGTGTTGAGTAGATTTTACAAGGAGCTGAGAGCTGCAGGGGAACAAAAGTTTAGTGCTGCTTAAGCTGAGTCTGCTTACATTGTTAATAGCACAACAGGTAGTGTACTTGCTTTTGATGCAGAAGGCTGTGAGTTCTACTCCCACAGTAGGTAGATACATTGCTGATACTGTACTGTGTTGTAAAGGGGGTGGATGCTGCAGTTCTTCTTGGCAAAGATACCTAGTAACTATGAACCTGTTATCAGTTTGCCATCCATTCTCTATTGCAATATTACTAGCTTATCATTTTTTAATGCAACATAGGCAATTTATTCCTCAAGGGGAAACAGACACTTTATTTGTAGATGAAACAATGAAATATACAGTTGTTTGCTAACAGCAACCTCTTCATTAGTTACAGATTTCTTTAATATGGAATTATTTAGATGACTTTTACTTCTTCAGAGATTGCGCATATTTACTGATACTGGTGGACTGTAGAAGTTTGATTAGACGTTTTTGATGGAAATGTTCTGAACTGGGCAGTTTTGTCATTATTGGTGCAAGCATTTTGTTTCATTGTTTCCTGGAAAAATGTTCAAAACAATACATTTAAAACTCCCTCTAGCAACTGTACTGTATTGTACAAGGAATATAATTTAATGCAATCAGGAAGGTGTATCAAAGAGCACACGTATGTTTCATGTGCAAGGGGCCTATGATTTGAAAACAGCCCAAAGTTAATCTTTATCCACCACTGGCAAAATGTATTTTCTTTGAATGTGGGTTTCAATGCTGTTTCAATAAATGTGAGTTTCAAGGGCAGAGAAGTTTTATTGGTAAGTCTATTTTCATTGTAAGACTGCATTGCTTTGTTTAGCAGATATCTATTAGTGTTTGTGTTATAACATGCAAAATATAACTTTCAAATGAAATCCAAATCATCGCAGAAGTTAAGCAGTATGCACATTACAGTGTTTATGGTAAATGTGGTGAAATAACCAAGGAATTGGACATTGGAATGGCTGCAGGGGGAGGCTCCATCTGACCATGATTTTGTGAGGAGGGAAGGGCAGCAAACTCAAAGACAGTCCTGGCTGAACTATATCTCTCAACTGTCCAGATTTTTGCAGAATGAATAGATTTGTGCTTCTAATTTTTCAATTGCTCCTCATAAAATGTTGTGGTTTTCTGGCAAATCATTTAGGAACAAAATCACTAAATAATGACAGTCATTGAGTTTTAGATGTCATAACCTTCAGAAAAATGCATGCTAAAGCAAGAACTGTTATTCTATCAACTGTCTTAAGTTTATACAAGAGCAATTTTTAGTACTGTTTGTATGTTCCACCAATATATTTGGCCTTGTCCAGATTGCCTGCATTAAGAGGTTGAGAGGTACGTGCAAATAAATCGCTTTACAGAATTAGGACTATCCAATCCTCTCAACTGTCCCCAATTTTGGCTCAAAATGTTGCTCTCCCCCTAATAATCCCTCCACAAAATGGCAGTTTTGGAAGAAAATGTGGATGGTTTACAGTTATAAATAACTGTAATGATCAGAGTTATAGATTACTTTTATTTCAGAAATGCATGTAGATTCTCTTATTTTGTCAGCTGCTCAAGTTAACAGTATTAATATTAAAATGGGGTCCCTTCTTTGACAGGTTCCCAGCTATACTGTGTGGCAATTTTATATTTTTGCATCACATTTTTGGTCCGTTTTTCATAAAATTGTGGTTTTCTGGCAAATTACTGGCAAATCATTAAAGACTGAAGTTAGAAAATAATGGCAGACATTTGAGTTTTAGATTTCATACCCTTCAGAAAATTCATACTAATGCAAGACTTACTACTAATCTATTGTCTTTCTAAGTTTATAAGAGCAATATTTAAAAATTGCCCTTATTTTTGGGTTGTGTCCCACTTCTATGTATGGCTTTCTCCAGATTTCTTACTCTGAGGTTGAGAGGTATGAGTGTCAGAGCCATCACCATCAGCCAGAGACATTTCAAATTGTGACATACTTGTTGCACCCCACTCTCCCATGTAGTGACTCTGGATGTGTCCAAGTAAGGCAAGGAGCAGTTATGCAGTGTAAGTGTGCAGAGTATTCCCCCATCCAAGGTAGACACAAGTACAACAGTGGTTTTTCATCTGTCCTTGATTTTGCAGAATGTTCTGGTTTTCTGTCATATTTTTATACTGTTGCTTTATGCTTCTTATTATTCAGAAAATGCATGCTGTGGCAGTGCCCTGTTGCTCTGTGTTTAAGTAGTAATGCTTTAATGACCATCAGGTAAGCATGTCGGAGATTGTAAGATGCAAGTAAGCTTTAATAAGCATACTGTTAAAAAATTACCAACATTGAAAGCCCCAAACATATTCAGTAAATTCAGTTCTCAGCATAGCTCTCAACCTTAGTACAAAAAACCTGGACGAAGTCAGTAATGGGGGAACACAGTCCCAAAAATAGGGACAAATTTCAAATATCCATCTTATAAACTTAGAAAATTGCTAGAATAAAAGATTTTGTGTTACCATGTACTTTCTGAAGAATATGAAGTCTGAAATTCAAATGCCTGTTATTTTTATTTATTTAACATTTGTTAACCAGGTAAGTCTGACAGAACAAAAGCCAATTTTACATTCGTTAACCAGGAAAGTCTGACTTGAAATACTCAAGACACGTGTTTCTAAGATGGGAGGACATGCAGACTCCGCACAGAAGGCACCCCCGCCAAGAATCAAACCAGAGAACCTGTAGCTGTCAGGCAACAATGCTACCACTGCACCACTGCACTATTGACTGTGTAAGGAAGCAAAAATACAGAAACCACAGATTTTATGAGGAACAGAACAGAAAAAATATGAGGTAAAAATCTGCAAATTTTTTACAAATGGTGGGTAGGGAATTTAGGCCCTTTCCACCTGCACCCAAGGTACAGGGTTCAAGCCTGATGTATTCCCTAGCCACCAGTATATAGCAACTGGGACATTTCACACACATACCCTTCTTAGTCCTGTACCTGAATTCACAGTCCCATTCAAAGCAAGCAAGCGAACAGTACCTGAATTCCCATTCTGTGCAAGCTAATGGCTGGTTTCCATTCCTTTCCCTGTCCCGTGCAAGCTTGTTCTCAGTGTTTCAGCCCCAACAGTGCAAGCCCCTTTCCCCGTGAAAGTTGGATCCAGCCAGCAGATGATGCAGTCTGGAGTTCTTCTGTTTTATGCAGTCGTCACCGCACCTCACAGACTTATGGGCATCTGCAGGGCAGAGATGCCTTTCCCCCTATCTGGACTGCCTGACACAGCATTCTGGAGTTCGTGGAGTTCCAGGAACTCCAAGCACGCATGCATGGGGTTCTGGGACTTTGCAATTTGTTTGTTTTTTCTTTTTTCCTACAGGAGTTCTGGGACCGATTTGTTTTGTTCTCTTTCTTTCTACAGGTGAGGGGGCTGCAGTCCTGCAGTCCTATAGCATGAGCCACCCCTGGTCAAAACATTGCAATTTCTACTAATATTAATTTCGTTCAGTATAATTGGGTACCCTTGTAACAACCTTGTAGTAGCTGTCTTTAGAATGTCTGGTGGCAGTAACTACCTTACAGTCTGGGCAGAAGGGGGCATAGCTAGTAAATCTGTGCTAGCATTTCCCAGGTGTGTGTGTGTGTGTGTGTGTGTGTGTGTGTGTGTGTGTGTGTGTGTGTGTGTGGTGAAAATCAATTCTCAAAGAGTGTGTGCATCAGCTGTTTGGAGCAGGGACACAAAGCACTAATTTCATAGCAAGGTTGCTGGAGGACTTGGCTTGGACAGTTGTCTGAGGACTCAACTCTATAGCTGTGCCACGGGGGATTCTTACTGGGGACTTGGAGGGAGACAGAAAGAGAGAAATCCAGACCCAAAACTGAGTGTGTTCCCTATGTACTCTTAAGGGAAATTTTGCTTGATGCAGAGAGCTGCATCTGGAAATACTGTGCATCTGTTTTTGTTCCAAGTGAACATCCCACTTCAGTGTCAGCATTAAGGATTCAGATTCCTTGATTACTGGCCCAGAGAGGGGATGTCACACATGGCATAATGATAATATTTTCATAGTTAATATCAAACAGTGTCTTGAGACTTGGGATAAAGGGCATGAGTTAAGATTACAACGCATACGGTTAGACCATAAAAAATTACACTGTCATTAAAGATCCATGGAAATGGCAAAAGATAATTTAAACTGTGATCAGTACATGTCTACTAGTGTCAGAAAAGCATGCTCTTTACCCCATATAATTCTAAGGAACATATTTAGTTACTCCAGGGACATCACCGTACTTCAGAGAATGGGTGATTTGTACATCTCCACTCTGATTTGAGAATGAACGTTCTCTAGCAGGGTGTTAATATACAGGTAATGCCCCCCCAAAAATGAGTCCACCGCTTCACTGCAGCATATTAATCTGCCGTGGAGCTTGTACTTTTATGAATATAATGACCACCATTATTTTACACTTGCTAAGGAGTGCTTTTGCTGTTTAGTGATTGTAAAATTAAAACAAACCAAAAATTAAAAAAAAAAAGAATGAAAGAAAAGTGTGTGTGTTTATGTCTGTGTGTGTGAGTGTATGTGTGCATGAAAGTGAAAGTGAGACTGATTGAACCATTATTTTACACTCGCTAAGCAGTGCTTTTGCTGTTTTGCGAGTGTAAAATAAAAACAAATGGATAATTAAAAAAAAAATAGAAAAGTGTGTGTGTGTGTGTGTGTGTGTGTGTGTGTGTGTGTGTGTGTGTGTGTGTGTGTGTATGTGTTTTTATGTGTGTGCATGTATGAGTCTGTTTATGTTACAGTCTGCATGTGTGAGTATGTGGGTGCTTGTGTGCATGAAAGTGGAAGTGTGTGTATTTGACAGAGTGAGAGACATCGATCAAGTAGTGGATGCAACTCACTTAAAATGAAGAGGTATGCATACCTCTCAACCTCTTAGCTCCAGATATCTGGATAAAGCCTAAAATAATGGGCTCAAAAATAGGGACAGAGTTTAAATATTGCTCTTATAAAATTAGAAAATTGCTGTAATGAAAGAATTTATATTAATATGCATTTTATGGAGGATATGAAGTCCATACCTGTCACCTCAGGGACACCCCTGATTTTGACTCAAATTTTAGCTCTGCCTCCCTTAATCCCAACTAAAACCAGTGCGTTTCAGAGAAAAGGTGATGAATTACATGTAACAAACAAAACAATAAATAGAGTTGGAGACTTTTTTTTTTTTACTTCAGAAAATGTATACTAATTTAAATTTTTCTTATACTGCCAAGGTCTCAGGTTAACAGAACTAATATTTTAAATGTCTCTGATTACTTCTTGATTTGTCTGTGATTCTGTTGAGATTCTTCCCTGATTAATAAAGAACTATGATAAAATCTGAAACTTAAATGTAACTCATAATTCTGTGACTTCAACCCCCTTCCAATGATTTGCCAACATATACAACAACACGTTTGAAACAGTAGGCAGAGGAACTATTTTATATCAAAAATTAAAAAAAAAAAAATATATATATATATATATATATATATATATATATATATATATATATATATATTAATTAAAAAAATAAACAAATACAAAACAGTTTAACAGATAGCCCATTCTATAAGCATAATAATGCCCTCCAAGGTGTGTGCTATTGTGTAAATAATGCTCTTCTGGCAGTGTAGAGGCCCGCTGCCTGCAGTGTCAGGCCTCAGAATACCCCTGGGCAGATGTTATTTATGTCAGATGTTATTTATGCAATAACACACACCCTATCATGCATTATTGCTTGCATATTATACCTCACTAATATGACTCATTATTGAATACAGTGCAGCATTCCATAGCATTCAACCAAGCCACCAGTAACATCATGGAACAGTCCATTCATTCATGCCTGCATCCCTCCATCCATCCCACTATCCATCCAACCATCCAATCATCCAAGTAAACCAGTGATTCCACGATAGAAAAAAATCATAATCTTGGAAAACCTGAACAAATTAGAACATTTTCAAGAGGTGTCTACCATGGTTATAATGCAATATCTAATCTGGTTCTGTTTGAAACACTATGCATGGAATTCACCAATGGGGAGCTAATACGAGATCAGGGAACTTAGTACTAAAAAGTAAGTAGCAAAAAATAAGAATGATGCTTTACACAGTACTCTCCCAGATTATACAATGATCTTCCTTTTACTTCCTTCAAAAATATCTATAATGCCACAAACAAAATGATAAACCATCTCACAGACAAACACAAATCAGTCTTTGCAATCATCAGTCCTACACATAAATACAGCACCTACGTTTGCAAATGTAACACATACATACACTTGCACTTGTGACCAGTAATGGCAATCATCAAACCAAACAAAAGCTAGATATGGCGGTCTCCCCCCACATTCTAACTTAACTCACACAACCATTACCAAGCAGGAATCTCCATCCCCATGCTGGAAAATGTATTGCATTCATTACACTACAGTTTAATATCATTACATTTTGATGGACTGTGACAACAGACAAACCACATCATATATATGTATATGTGTCAGTGTATGTATATACCCAGCAATTAAAAAAGCTAGAGAGAGGAGAGCATGCATCAATAAACTGTCTGCCTGAACTATGACTCTAATAAACTGCTACATCAAATATTTTTTTTCTTTCCACTCCTGTTAGCAGCTTTGTATCTTTCACATTTTTTTCTTAACAATTGCTGTATTTTGTGTTAATATTGCTTATTTTTCTTCTCAGCTACTTCTTTTAATCTACTTTCCCAGGATACCCGCCAAGCCAAGTTCGATCTATTGGTCTGCAGTGCCCTTGGGATGAGAGTTATTTTCAAAATATACAGAAAGTATGTTTTATCCTCTAGACAAAATTAATTGCTAGCCCTTGTTTAATTTTTATTTTTAAGCAAAGCACTCCATCACGGACATTAGCTTGCCCCCTCCCCATACTGTACTTCCTAACAGCAGTCTCCCTTTGCAAGCTGTTTCAACTATTTGAAAGCTCGGCTGTTTTTCTAGTGTTACTAAACCCTTTCTCTTATAAATTGTGGTCTTTCTAAATCCCACATACTCCTGGTTACAGGTGTTTTTTTTTTTTTCAAAAGAAAGGTATGCAAAACAAGTAAGTCCAAAGTACCTACTGATTTTCCTGATTGCCCCCATTCTGTACTTCTAACTGCAATCTGTCTTTATATGCTGTACTATTTGTATGCTCTGCTGTTTTTCTACTTCTACTAAACATTTTCTCTTAAAAATTATTGCCTTCCTAATTTCCACATAACTCCTTGGTAAAATTGGCTTATTTTATTTTCAGTAAGAAAGGTATGCAAAACAAGCAAGTCAGAGTACCTACTGCCTTTTCTTATTGTTTCTGTAGACTTGCATATCTGTGAAATCAGGGCCAGCCCTCTTCATCATACTATTGGATATCTACCACTTTTCTGGTCTATTCTGATCCTCCCCCTCCCCACAAGAACAATTGCAGTCTAATCAGGGCTAGCCCTTTTCATTATACTATTGGTTATCCACCACTTTTTCTGGTCTATTCTCTCCTCCCCCTCCCCACAAGACCTATTACAGCATAACCTAGCTTTCTTAAGCTAAGGGAGCCAGTGTCCTGGTACTGCTGTTACATTACGTTTAGTACCAAACCGTGTCTTGGTCCCTCCCTTATTTGAAATCTTACCTCTGTTCCTTGCTGAGCTCCACATTTAACTAACTTTATATCTTACAATTACCGTAGTGTCTGTGCTTTTCCCCGCACTTGCTAAGCAGCCTACAGTGTTTTTTTCTTTGTCCCTTAATCCCCTTACCCACCAAGCTATATTTTATATATTTTGCCGCTAGGTGGCACCGCTCAACCACTTATAGTGTAAAGATCACTTACATAATTTTTCTGTTCTGTCCCAAGAAATCCCCCACTCTCATAGCATATTTACCTCACTGGCCTGCTTTGACTTGTGCATTGTTTTATTACCTTTCTCACCCCACGCTCCCCTGCCTAGACTCACCTCTGCTGTTCCTGTACTTCCCCTAAGCTCCCACGTTTCAGCTACAGCTGGCTGATTGGTTTCCGCCAGCCACCTTCTCTCCAGCTCTTCCCGCTCCATTTGCCCTATGGCTCACTCCGCTCCCCTACCCTGCCCCCATTTCCCACCCACCCCCACTACTCCTACATTTATTTCAACTCCAAACCCCTCCCTCTCTCAACCAACTAATCATCTCCACACTGTAACACCTCCCCTCTCTACCTCCACCTGCCAATCACAACCATTCCAACCCCACCCAAAGTCCCTATAAACATCTATTTCTACTCCATCTATACATATATACAATCTGTCCTACTAATTTTATACTGCTAATATACACATATACTCGTCTACCTTGCCTTGTCTTCTACCTCAAACCATTCTCACCCCATCTATCTGCATTCTATTCTTACTACTTTTATACCATGCTACCTCCTACTCCTATAACCAACTCCACCCCTCCTTCCTTTCCTACCCCCCCACTCCCAATCTCTTTCCTCATCCCATTGAAATCTTCCACAACATATCCGCCTCTTTAGTTCAGCCCAACCCACTCCACTACTTCAGGATAAAACATTTTCCCCTTCAATTAAATATTACAAACCTAAACTAATATCTTACTGTTCACAACTGTTAAAGACCAAATCAAAAATACTACTACCTTTCCTCAACTACCTCTGCTTAGCAGAGGACATACACCCAAATCCTGGACCAAATACTTCCTCTAGTCCCAATCTCCCTGTCACAAGCAATAAAACCAACCATAAATACCTCAAATTCTTCAACATCAATGCCCAAAGTCTAAGAAATAAAGAAGCCCACATTCATTCTTGGCTAAACTACAACCTGCCTGACATTGTAGCCATCTCAGAAACTTGGCTAAAACCTCTTATTTGTGACTCTTTAATCCTCCCTCCGGGATTCCAGTCCCTCAGACACGATCACTTAAATAGAAAAGGTGGTGGGGTAGCCTTAATCTACTCTAACCTGCTATCTATCACTCCCTACTCCAATCCTATCACTCCATTCAACAATGCAGGACTAGTAATAGGCCTACTAAAAATAAATAACCACAAAAGCATTTGTATCATTGCCCTCTACATCCCCCTGGTAATAACACCACTACTCTTGAAGAAATTCTCCTCTGGACCTCTACCAATATTAAGCTAGAGACCTTCATACTTGGAGATGTAAATATCGATTGGAATAAAATCAACAACTTTAATCCCACCATATCCATCAATCCATTTAACTATACCCAACTAACTCCATTACCATATGCAACAAAACAAACCCCCAGGTACCACACTAGACTGGATCCTAGTATCCCATCCTAATAAAGTATTAAACTCTGGCATTATACCTGACCCTATAGGAGACCACCTGCCAGCTTTCATACACCGAGCTACCCACTCCTCTCCTCACCTACACTAATATATTCACACACGTAACCTCACAAACTTTAACCCCACTACTTACTCTGACTCCCTAAAACAAACAAACTGGAACCCCCTAAAAACTCTTCCACTAGACAATGACGTAGAATTTTTCAACTCAACCTTCTTAAACTTCCTCAAGTCCTTAGAACCAAGAACAAAAAGAATAAAAGCCAAGACTGCCCGATGGCTAACCAAAGATACCAACAAACCTATGCTACAAAGAGATAAATCCTGGAAAACATATAATCAAAACAAGCAGCCAGAAACTTTTCTTAAATATAAACATCTCCACAACCTCACTAAAAAAACAAATCATCAGAGACAAAAAGTCCTACTATATCAAACTCCAGTCTAACCAATCAAAAATACCCAAACATTTCTGGAATTCCATTAATTCTCTTCTCAACCCAGGTACCAAAAACAACCCCTGCCCTGACACCAGCAAATCTGATCCTGAATTAGCCTCCCTATTCAACTCCTTCTTCACCAACTCCATAGCAGAACTGACCAAGACCTTCCCTAACAATAACCCATCTCCTCAACCTATCCAATCGTCCTCATCCCCTACACCACCATCTACACCAATCCTCCTCCAATATTTGAACTTAAACCCATCTCAACCTCCCTCATAAAAAATTACTCTCTAAATTAAAACCATGCTCCAATGCCCCTGACAATATCCAATCTTCCTTCCTAAAAATAGCTGCAGATGGTATCACTCTCCCCATTAGAATCTTAATCAATAGATCCATGCAGGAATCTTATGTGCCCAAATTATGGTGGGCTGCCTTTAGGTTCATAGGTTCATATTAGGCTATCTGCCCTGGGGCAACTACAAGCCTAGCCCGATTCTGTATGGCTTACGCCACTCCTTGATTTGAGTATACTGTGCCCTTTTTAAGGTTTAGTTTACTGTGCCTCTGTCTAATAGTGACACGGGAGTAATCCCTGGGACAAACCTACGATTCCCCATCCACCTATCGAGATTCTTCTTGAAGAGATTCAGTGAGGTGCTCTGCCTCACATGAACTGGAATTCTATTCCAGAGTGAAGGGAGCCTCTGGGTTATGAACCTGTCCCTCCAGCAAGTTCTATTTATTTCTGTGCTGAGGTTCAAGTCCCTCGAGCATGTGGCTCTAAGGGATTTAGATTTACTGAGGTGGAGCATGTCCATTAATTCTGGATTTGACATAGCTTTGTATGTCAGGAATAGATCGCCTCGAAGTAGGCGGTATGCAACTGAGTAGAGCTGGAGTTTTTAACAGAGCAGCATATGGCATCTGTTTGAGACCCTTGATCCTCTTGGTGAGATACTTTTGGGGTCTTTCTAATTGCTGTAGGTGTCAGGTAAAGTACATCCCAAAAGGGCATTGTATTCTATGATGGGCCTGATGAGGGATGAATAAAGGCACGATTACCTCTCTTGATCTAGATGTGAAACCCTTTGTGATGAGGTGGGCTATGTAGAAGGTCTTTCTAACCACTTTGGCAATGTGGTTTTCAAAGGAGAGATTGCTATCAACTTGGGTCCCCAGGTCCCTAATAACTTTCTCTGTAGTTAATGGGTTTCCACCTATGTGGTAATTTGTGGGCAGATTGTTTTGCCAAAGGGTATGACTATACATTTTTGGCATTTAGCTTTAAACCATGGTGCTGGCACCAGTTATCTGTCTCTGTGAGACCTTTTGAAGGATGTTTGTGTCAGCTGGAGAGTTGATTATGGCGCCCAGTTTGCAGTCATCTGCGAACTTGGTGAGCCATAGTCCTCCCATGTTTGCCTGTACCTCGGAAAAGTATATACCGAACAAGAGTGGTCCCAGGACAGAACCCTGTGGGATGCCACTTGTGACTGGTTTCGAGTCTGACATGGCTCCAGCAACTCTCACTCTGTGGGTTCTGTCTTTGAGCCAGTTTGTGACCCATCTTGTGACATAGGGGTTTATATTTAAGCTGGATAGCTTATCTATGATGCCCGAGTGGGGTATTGTGTCAAATGCCTTTGCAAGGTCCAGATAGGCTGTGTGGACTACCTTCCCTTCATCTATGGCTTTGGTGACTGTTTCAAAGAAGTCAACCAGATTCAAAAGGCAGGATCTGCCCTTGACAAAGCCGAACTGGGTAGGATCTAGTGTCTGTAGGTCCCCAATGTCTTTGTTTATGAGCTCCATGATGATCCTCTCCATAGCCTTGCAGACTAAGCTAGTCAGGCTTATGGGGCGATAGTTTCCAGGGTCTGTAGAGGCTCCACCTTTGTGGAGTGGGACCACTGTTGCTGTACACCATTCTGTGGGCACATATCCTGTAGTGAGGCTGAGATTGTATAGCTGTTTTATTTGAGGGATTAGTTCCTCTTGGAGTTCATGTAGGACGCAACCCGGGACGCCATCTGGTCCCATGGAAGCAGTGTTTTTGATTTGGAGAGGGCAGCCTTCACCTGAGCATCTGAGATGTTTGGGAGGCAGCCTTCTGCCGGGATAGATACTTGCTCTTTTGGGGGGGATGGGGTGGAGAAGTTTGCACTGAACCTGTCTGCCAGGATATTGGCGATGTCTGTGGGTTCAGTGTATTTTTTGTCATTTAGAATCAACTCAGAACAAGTCTGGGAGTTGCATCCCAGGTTTCTAACATAACTGAAAAAAGCCTTATGATTGTCTTTGGTGTCCTGTGCAATTTTTCTCTCGAAGCTGGCCTTGGAGGATTTTATGAGGGATCGTAATTTTTTGCTAGTACTGATCAGAGATGCCTTCCCTATTAGGGATTTTGCTCTATCATGTAGTAGCTTCCTCCTTCTGTTGTACAGTTTATTTATGGCAGGGGTCCACCAGACTGGACGCCTGCCTTTGAATGATTGGGTCTTGGTTTTGTTTGGGATAGCATGATCCATGCATTCCTGGAGATGTCCATAGAATGTGTTTATATAGGATTCTGCAGTTTGGGCCATAGTTTCCACTGGAAGTTTCTTTGAGAAGTGAGAAGTTCGCTTTTGAGAAGTTTTTCACTGTGGTTTTCTGGGCTGGGGGTGGGGTCGGGATGTGGACATCCAGTGAAATTAATTTATGGTCTGATCTTACCAATGAGGGATATACTTCTGGTGTGGAGCATAGAGTCCCCATGTTGGTAATGATCAGGTCTAGTATGTTGTCCCCTCTTGTGGGAGTGGTGACTAGTTGTTCCATAGCATTTGAGTTTATAATTTCCAGGAACCTTTGGGCTAAGGTGCTGGGGCTTGAGTAGTGCTCCCAGTCAATGTTTGGGTAGTTGAAGTCGCCCAATATAATGGTGTTCGGAGAGATCTTCATGTTCTCCAATGTTTTCAGGAAAGCCGAGTAGGATTCCTGACTTTGAGAGGGTGGTCTGTAGGATGCTATAAACTGAAAAGCAGTCTTGCCCACTATTAGTTGCACATGGATGGTCTCCGATACTTTGTGCAATGCCACTAACCTGGAGGTGTGGATATACTTGATAAATATGGAAACTCCCCCTCCTTTTGTGGTTCGGTCCGGGTTTTGGGGCCGAAAAGCATGATATGAGGTATAGCCTGGTAGTGCTGGGGTGCTCTCTGGAGCCTTGAACCAGGTTTCTGTCACTGCACAGATATCGATGTTCTCCATACTGAGGAGAACTTTGAGTGCGTGCATCTTGAGGTTAAGACTTCTGGCATTTAGCAGCATTACCCTTAGTTTCTTGTTCCTTGTGCTGTCTATGGGGGTGGGTTTGACTTTTGAGCCTTGCCTAAAAAAGGCACTATGGGGTGGCAAGAGCCTTTGCCAATATCCGAAAGCCCAGTGGTGACAGGTGCAAGCCGTCCCTAGCAAAGCAACGTGGCTTGTCGAGCATGTCATCCCAGGCTGACAGACACTGGATCCCCTTTGAATGACACCAAAATTTTAGCCAATTGTTAAAATCGATCATTTTGTCTTTGTACTGTGGCATCATTCTAGGTGAGGGTAAGATGCTGCTCAAGGTCAGGGTCATACCAGCCTGGGCTACATGATCAGAGAGCTCCTCTATGTCTCTTTTCATGTAGTCCAGGGAGATACGCCTCAGGTCATTCACACCAGCATGTACAATGACTGAGTCATATTTGTATTTGCTTTGGAGTGACCTGAGTGCTTGCGTTATGTGGTGGATCCTAGCACCCGACAGACCATGACCTTCTCTTTGTTCAGCCTGGTGAGCGGGACGTCAGTGTGTCTGACAATAGAGTCACCTATTACAAGAGTATCAGGTGTGTTATTCAGCCTTAAGGGCTGTGGCTGCTTGGCACACTGACTTTGTGGGTTATGTGTTGTGTGTGTTTTGTTTTGAGGTAGCGTTTGTTTGGATGTCTGCTTTGGAGGTCTCTGTTGCTTAGGTAGATTTTTATTTAGAGCCTCCGATTATGTTTTTGTGTATTTATGTGTTTGGTTCGCTGATGTGGTGGGACTATGTGATACTGGAATTGTGTTGTGTGAGGTTACCTTCTCCTCCTGACTGGTTACACCAGTTTTGAGATGAGAGAGTTCAGCCTCCAGTTTGGCTAAATAGTTGCATCTCTCACATATATTTGAACCTGTTTGGAGGAGGAGAGGGTTGTCCGTGTACATGAGACAGTTGTAACATTGCCTTGAAATTCCCAGATTCACCAGCTGGACTGGAGAGGAAACCATTGACTGACCTTTTGACATGCTAGAGTAATATAGGGAAACTGAATTTAAGACGGACAAATAGAGGACAGGGTAATCGTAGAGAGTATTAGAGTAAGTAGTGCTTATGGTTTAATCGTGCTAACTTGTAGGATTACTTAATTGGACCAGTAAAGGGCCTTAGAATGAGAATATGGTGTTTAAAGTGAGAGATAGAGCAGTTCTAAGGGGAAAAGTGAAGAGCAGACTTTGTGGAGCCAGGAATAGTTTAAACCCAATTAGGCGGCACTGCCCGCTGTTGCGCTATGCACAAAAACGCGCAAAACCATGCAAAAGAGGGTTTTAAGAGAGGAAGATGAAGGAGTTTTGGAATTGACCCAAAATGGCCAATAAAACTACAGTTTCAAGTCAGTAACCACTCCCACAGGGGCAGGCAGGCTGCTCAATGTTTTTCACTGCCACTGATCAACAGACAGACTTCCCTTTAGCCCAAGCAAAAAATGGCCTCACAGAAACTTACAAACAGTTCAAGAACAGCAAGCCTGTAACTGAACTTTTTTAAATCTCAGAAAAGTGGGAAAAAAGCAAGATTTTTTTTGTTTTTTCAGAGATAGGAGAGGTTCACAAGTATCAACAAGTTACAACAGTGCAGTAAATGATCCCGCACAAGAGTGCTAGGCCAAAGACAGATAAAATGCAAGTTTTGAGAAAAAAACAATTTTAAAAATAAGTGCAAACAGGAAATTCAGTAAACAGCTCTACGCTGTGCTCTAAATACAGTTACTAATGCAGAAATCAAGTTTAACAAGCCAGAAAATGCTCAAAATAGGCGGCTATGCAGAAAAACCTAGCAAATAAACAGAGGAAAAATACTTAAAATCTCAAAAGTGGCTCCTTTCTTCTCTCAGCGTTTTCTCTTCTTGGTGGGTGCTTCACCAACAGCCAACATACCTCTCCATAAAGGAGGCAAAAACAACAACATCTCTAACTACCACCTCATAGCTATCCTCTCCCCAATCTCAAAAGTTCTGGAAAAATGCATCCACCTTCAGCTTATGCCATTCCTAGCCAATCGCCAACTAATCACTCCAACCCAACATGGCTTCTGACTTGGCCATAGTACTATCACTGCCCTTCTCTCCTTCTTAGACACAATACATCTTGCCCCTGACTCTGGAAAAATAGTATCAACAGTTCTACTAGATCTGTCCAAGGCATTTGATACCATCTCTCACACCCATCTCTTGAACCATCTTTCTAACTTTAATCTCTCCCAGAATACCTTATCCTGGTTCTCAAGCTACCTCTCTGACATGTCTCAAGCTGTGAAATGGGGAACGGTCACCTCAACCTTCCTTCCTACCCCCACTGGGGTATCCCAGGGATCCATACTCGGTCCAATGCTATTCAACATCTTTATTAATGATTTACACAAAGCCATACCCAACACCAAAATTGTACAATATGCAGACGATTCAACTTTAGTCTGCTGTGCCTCTAACCTCTCAAGGCTTCAAACAGTGACCCAAACTGCTTTCTCCACCACTGAAAACTGGATGCTCCAAAACCACCTCTTGCTAAATGCCAATAAATCCAAAATACTACTATTCTCTCCCTCAAAAGCTTCCCCTCTTGATAAAAACTCATTCCAAATTATTAGCCAAAACAACTCTACTATAGAGGTTGTTCTCTTCTCTAAACTACTTGAGGTTACTATTGATGAACACCTAAAATTCAGCACTCACATCCAGCAAAACATTAAGAAAACCCATATAAAACTTGGTATGCTATAAAGAAACATCCACTTTCTCTCCTTCCACCAGACAAACTCTCGCCACTACCTATCTACTCCCCTCACTAATGTATTGCGCTCCTCTACTAACAAATTTATCTGCCTCTCTCTCCTCCAAATTGGAAGTCTGTTATATTAAGATTTCTAAATTTGAAACCAAAGCCAAATTCTCCTCCCATCATTGTACTGCCCTTCATTTGTAAATTGGCTTGAACTCTCCAACCATCTAAACTATCTCCAAATTACTACAGCCCACAGACTAATTTTTCAACCTACTAAGTGCCCAGCACTAACCAACATCCTTCAACCTTACACAACTCACAGAACTCTTAAGATCTACTCACCAAAATCTAATCACTGTCCACAAACCCAATCGTCCTGCTGGTCAGCTTCTTCTATCCTTTTCCTTAGCTAAAAAATGGAATTCTCTTCCTTCCCCTCTAAGGACTTGTGAAAACTTTGAAAACTTTAAAACTCAGCTACATTCCTACCTTTCCTCTAACAGAAAATGCAACTGCACTCTCCCAACCTAGCCTAATAATCAATCCACCCCTTAACTCCTGACTAACTCTGAGTACAAGCTAACCTAGCATAAATGTACATATTGTAAATAACATAATTGTACGTATTATAAATAACCCATCCCACTTTTTTTTTCTCTCTTTTCCTTCTAAGTCTTTGTTCTCCCTCTCAATTAAGCTACCACTGCCATCCTAAATATTTAGGTACTATGTAACCAAAGAATTTATTCCTGTTCTGTAGCATGGAATGAAATTGTAATTGTGTCTTCTTTACTATGATTGTATATGTAACTAAACTATGTAATGCAGAGCTTTTCTCCCCGGGCCTCCACTGAAAATGGGCTCCCTGAGCCCAGTGGACCTCCCCGGTCATCAAACTGGAAATAAATAAATAAATAATGCTTTTGAAGCACAGACTATGGTGACAGCCTAACAGCCCAGCACTAAAAAAATACATGCTCAGAGAAGGGCTTGAATCTAGACCCTGCAGATCACTACTGCATCTGCTCTATCCATTAAGCTATTGAAGCAGCTAAGGAATGGTCAAGTTCGAGCAACATTACTTCATTTTCATACAATACCTGAAAGATAAATGGCTTTTCACCTGCACCATCCTGGTTAAACTGTTATTAATATAACTAATGCATCTGTGCCACAACCATCAGTTGCACAAAATTTAATGTATTATTATTTTAACTATACCCTCCTCTGTCATCTCATCTCCTTTATCTTCCTAATGCTTCTTCTTCCTTTATCTATAGAAGCAAATATCCGTACATAAAAACTGATGATATATGTATACTGATTGTATTACACTGCATATACCACCTTGTATTAAACAAATTCATATAAAATCCACATAACTGTGATTTTTAATCAAAACTGTAACTGATGTCAAGGATGTCTGAATAGTGGAACTGTTGCTTGTGAATGAAACTGACTGTAAATGATGAAACCATGTGAACGATGCCCGTGATATCTCTATAATGGAGCTTTTCTTCCCGAACCTCTAATGAAAAAGAGCATTGCTTATTCAGATTTTCCGAGTAAATAAATGCCAATAAATAAAATAAATAAATAAATAAATATGATTTTCACACAATCTGATCAGAACAGAGAAAGTCAAACTATACATTTACAATTATTCATTAAATTACAGACATTTTTTCACCCGCAGCCAAGGCTCACTATGGAGTTCATAATTTAGTGCGGGAAAACTTCCTGTTTCCTGTAGTTGAGCAGAAATGTTGTCTCCAAGTGCACTCTGTACCACTCATAGCTTTGTAGTAATGTATTTTAAAATAATGTGAACAAAATAATGGGCATCAAAATATAAGCATTAAATTGAATATTTGTAACAAAAGCTTGATTATCTTTTTTTTAATAGAAATACATGAACAATAAAATCATGATATGTCAAGTATTATTTAACTGAAATTTCAGACAAAAATACTTCAATGTGAAGCAGCAGTTCAAAATGCATAGTACATGTATCTTTTACCTGCATTCCCACACTCAGTATAACTTTTTCCCTTGAGTAACAGCAGGATGTCTCGGAGAAGCTGTCATCTCATTTTTCTAACCGCTGATAGCATGGCTAATTTCTTGGAAGGAAGGTACAGATAACGTATATGCAAACTACATCAGCTATCTTTCCCAGGTTCTCAGGTGAGGCAAATTTGTATAAAAATGGAGTGACTACCAAGAACCAAGGATCTGTCTAGCTAAGCCATAGAAAAAGGGTCTATATTAGAACATCGAAGTTTCAAAACTTCGAATATTCTAATATCGAACCCTATTCAGCGAAAGCTGAAAATATCAAAGCAACAGAAAACCAATTTTTTTCCCAGGGAAAGAATTCGATTGTCCGTTTCTGTTGCTTCAGTATTTTCAGTGCTGTGGTGGAATGTTACGGGTCGGGTTCAGGTAAGTGTGCAATTGAGTGTGGGTTAGGTTAGTTAGGGATAGGGTACGGGTTAGGTATGGGTGCGATTGTGTGGACGTGAGGGTTAGGGTAGGTTAGGTAAGTTAGGGTTAGGGCGCTAGTTAGGTATGTGTGCGATGGTGTGGACATGAGGGTTAGGGTAGGTTAGGTCAGTTAGGGTTAGGGCGCAGGTCAAGTAAGTGTGTGACTGTGTGGATGTGAGGGTTAGGTGAGTTAGGGTTAGGGCACGGGTGAGGTGAGTGTGCGATAGTGACGGACCTTAGGGTTAGGGTTTGGGTTAAGGTAAGTGGATAGTTAGTGGTGGGTGTATAGTTTAGTGTAGGGTTAGGTGTAAGAATTTAGGTGTATGTGTGTGGATTGCTGTTTATTTGGTGTACTTGCGTTGTGTGTATGTGTTTTGGAACAGCAAATTTTTTCCCTAGGAAAAAATTTGCTGTTCTGTATGTTCGATGTTTTCAGCTTTCGCTGAATAGGGTTCGATATTAGAACATCCAAAGTTCTGAAACTTCGATGTTCTAATATAGACCCATAGAAAAATCCATCTCCAATACTCACAAGTTGTTTTACGCTTGGCTTTCTACATTGGCACTATATAGTGCCATGTGAAAGGCGAGCAATAAGGAAAACAATTAGAGACAAGTACTCAAATACTGAAAAGAAACCAAAAGGGTAGTCTAAATAATAAATAGGGGCTATTTTTACTGAAATTCGAAGGGTAGATTAAGAAAAAATTTTCAGAGAGAAGGCATGCATAGAAAGGAAATTCTCTTCTAGTACTCTAAACTGAAGTAAGATAAGTGGAGCATCTAGTAATGTAGGTACATAGCCTGATATGCACAGTATAAAGGAAGATTTTGAGCACACACCAAAATGTTTAATTGCAAAGATGTTGCACATTACATGATATATGTCAGTTAATGCATTTTTTATCTCATTATCAAAATTCCAGCCAGCCACTGGGGATGCACAAGCCAGTGCATTTCTTTGTGCCAGTCCCAAGCTCGGACAAATGGGGAGGGTTGCGTCAGGAAGGGCATCCGGCATAAAATTTTGTCAACTCATACATGCAGACAACAGTACAGAAATACATACCGGATTGGTTGAGGCCCTGGTTAACAATGACCGCCACCAGTACTGTTGGCCAATAGGGTGATGGCGGAAATTGGGCTACTGTTGGCTGAAGGAGGAGAAGAGGGGGAAGGCATGCCTGAAGGCAGGTAAAGGCTAGGACTATGATAGTGAGGGTCGGAACTTTGAATGTTGGTAGTATGACTGGTATAGGGAGAGAGCTAGCTGATATGATGGACCGAAGGAAGGTTGGTATATTGTGTGTGCAAGAGACCAGATGGAAGGGGAGCAAGGTTAGGTGTATCGGAGGCGGTTTCAAATTGTTTTATCATGGTGTGGATGGGAGGAGAAATGGCATAGGCATTATCCTGAAGAAACAGTATGCTAAGAATGTTTTGGAGGTGAAAAGAATGTCAGAGTGATATTTATGAAGCTGGAAATTGATGGTGTAATGATGAATGTTGTTAGTGCATATGCTCCACAAGTTGGGTGTGCAATGGATGAGAAAGAAACATTTTGGAGTGAGTTGGATGAAGTGGTAATGACTGTACCCAAGGGTGAGAGACTGGTGATTGGAGCAGATTTCAATGGGCATGTTGGTGAAGGTAACAGAGAGGATGAGGACGTGATGGGTAGGTATGGTGTTAAGCAAAGGAATGCAGAAGGTCAGATGGTAGTGGACTTTGTGAAAAGGATGGACATGTCTGTGATGAATACGTATTTTAACAAGAGGGAGGAGCATAGGGTGACATACAAGAGTGGAGGAAGATGCACACAGGTGGATTATATCTTGTGTAGAAGGGCCAATATGAAGGAGATTGGAGACTGTAAAGTGGTGGCAGGGGAAAGTGTAGTTAGGCAGCATATAATGGTGATTTGTAGGATGACATTGGTGATCAAGAAGAGGTGGATGAGTGTGAGGGCAGCACCAAGGATTAAATGGTGGAAATTAAAAAAGGGTAATTGTGAGGTGGAGTTCAGGGAAGAGTTAAGACAGGCACTGGGTGGCAATGAAGAGGTACCAAATAGCTGGGTAACTACAGCAGAGCTAGTAAGGGAGATGGCTAGAAAGGTGCTTGGTGTGGCATCTGGAAAGAGGAAGGAGGACAAGGAGACCTGGTGATGGAATGAAGTACAGGAGAGTATACAGACAAAGAGGTTGGTGAAGAAGAAGTGGGATTGTCAAAGAGATGAAGAAAGTAGACAAGAGTATAAGGAGATGAGGTGCATGGCAAAGAGAGACATGGTGAAGGCTAAGGATAAGGCGTATGAAGAGCTGTATAAAAGGGTGGACACTAAGGAGTGAGAAAAGGACCTGTACCAATTGGCTAAACAGAGGGACTGAGCTAGTAAAGATGTGCAGCAGGTAAGAGTGATAAAGGATAATGAGGGAAACGTACTCACAAGTGAGGAGAGTGTGTTGAGCAGATGGGAAGAGTACTTTGAGAGGTTGATGAATGAAGAGAATGAGAGGGAGAGAAGTGTGGATGATGTGCAGATACTGAATCATGAAGTGCAGTGGATTAGCAAGGAGGAAGTAAGGATAGCTATGAAGAGGATGAAGAACAGAAAGGCTGTTGGTCCAGATGACATACCTGTGGAAGCATGGAGATGTTTAGGTGAAATGGCAGTGGAGTTTTTAACTAGATTGTTTAATGAAATCTTGGAAAGTGAGAGGATGCCTGAGGAATGGAGAAAAAGTGTTTTGGTACTGATTTTTAAGAATAAGGGTGATGTGCAGAGCTGTAGTAACTACAGAGGTATTAAACTGATCAGTCACAGCATGAAGTTATGGGAAAGAATAGTGGAAGCTAGGTTAAGAAGGGAGGTGATGATTAGTGATCAGCAGTATGGTTTCATGCCAGGAAAGAGCACTACAGATGTGATGTTTGCTCTGAGAGTGTTGATGGAGAAGTACAGAGATGGTCAGAAGGAGTTGCATTGTGTCTTTGTGGATTTAGAGAAAGCATATGACAGGATGTCTAGAGAGGAGTTGTGGTACGAGGAAGTCGGGAGTGTCAGAGAAGTATGCTGAGTGGTACAGGATATGTACGAGGGTAGTGTGACAGGTGTGAGGTCTGCAGTGGGAGTGACGGATGCGTTTAAGGTGGAGGTGGGATTACATCAAGGATCAGCTCTGAGCCCTTTCTTATTTGCAATGGTGATGGACAGATTCACAGACGAGCTCAGACAGGAGTCCCCGTGGACTATGATGCTTGCAGATGACATTGTGATCTGTAGTGAGAGTAGGGAACAGGTGGAGGAGACCCTGGAGAGGTGGAGATATGCTCTAGAGAGAAGAGGAATGAAGGTCAGCAGGAGTAAGACAGACTATATGTGTGTGAATGAGAGGGAGGATAGAGGAATGGTGAGGATGCAGGGTGTAGAGGTGGTGAAGGTGGATGAGTTTAAGTACCTGGGATCAACAGTTCAGAGTAATGGTGAGTGTGAAGAAGAGAGTACAGGCAGGATGGAGTGGGTGGAGAAGAGTGTCAGGAATGATTTGTGACAGACGAATACCAGTAAGAGTGAAAGGGAAGGTCTACAAGAGGGTAGTGAGACCAGCTATGTTATATGGGTTGGAGACAGTGGCATTGACAAAAAGGCAGGAGTCAGAGCTTGACATGGCAGAGTTGAAGATGTTAAGATTTGCACTGGGTGTGACGAGGATGGACAGGATTAGGAATAAGTATATTAGAGGGTCAGCTCAGGTTGGAAGGTTTGGAGACAAAGCCAGAGAGGCAAGATTACGTTGGTTTGGACATGTGCTGAGGAGGGATGCAGAGTATATTGGGAAAAAAGATGCTAAGGATGAAGCTGCCAGGTAACAGGAAAAGAGGGAGGCCTAAGATAAAGTTTATGGTTGTAGTAAGAGAGGACATGCAGGTGGTTGGTGTGACAGAGCAAGATGCAGAGGACAGGAAGAAATGGAAACAGTTGATTTGCTGTGGTGACCCCTAACAGGAGCAGCCAAAAAAAGAAGATTATCAAAATTTCATCAGCACAGCAGATTTCACACCTTAAGAATGTTTTCTTGATGCTAAGACTAAATAAACTGATATTGATCTATTCCAAAAGATACAGGAATTTGCAGTGTTGTATTTTTAAAAAGTTTGTGCAAGTGTGTGTGTGTGTGTGTGTGTGTGTGTGTGTGTGTGTGTGTGTGTGTGTGTGTGTGTGTGTGTGTGTGTGTGTGTGTGTGTGTGTACATTTACAAAGTGTAGTATAGTTGTTCTGCTTCCTGCTTTTCCCGGTTAGGGGTCGCCACAGTGGAACTCCAGTCCGCAAATTATTTTTTGTGGGTGCCAAGGCACCAGCTTGATGCCCAACCTTCAACGAAGGCACGCCCATTCTACA
Organism: Protopterus annectens; assembly: GCF_019279795.1. Lineage (NCBI taxonomy): Eukaryota > Metazoa > Chordata > Ceratodontiformes > Protopteridae > Protopterus > Protopterus annectens. The sequence goes on along the minus strand of NC_056726.1, from coordinate 480,519,960 downwards.
CATGTCGTTCAAATGCCACTCAACCGGGGGGAGGACATGCAAACTCTACACAGAAGATGCTCCAGCCGAGAATCGAACGGAAGAACCTCTTGCTGTGAGGCAACAACGCTACTGCTGAATCACTGCGGCTTGTATAGTATGCTTAAATATTTATTTTAATTATGATATGTTTCTTTATGCTATTGCATCTATGCTGGCTGTATCACCATATGCCACTTTACCAGTATGGTGATCTCTTCTTCAGAGAAATAACAGCACATATATATTATTTTCTTTAATTTCTTCTCCTTCTTTCTTTTTCTTTCCTTCTTTGGCAATAAATGAATGAAATACACAACTTATTTTGAACAGCTGCAGGGAAATGGAGCACAGCTTGCTTGCTAAGCTCATAAACATGTATTTATATAGCTGTACAAACTTCACTGCCATTGTAGTCCATCAAAATAGACACCCTTGTAAATACTTTATTTTGGTTTTAATGTTTGATATCTGTTTAGAGGTTTGAGCCAACCTTTTTAAACAATTTGTAAACATTTCACTGTCATAAATAACCTGCATTCATGTTTTCTTGTTTTTGGAAATTAATAAAAATATTTACAAAAAAAAAAAAAAAAAAAAAAAAGGGAGAATAAACCAGCATTACATATCTATACAGTGTAACATGAGGGTTTTTCATGGCTTTCTGTTCTAACCCTCTAAGCTACATGTTTACTAATAATGTTTTAAAAATTTGAACTGAAACAAAATATGCAGCTGTAAAATGATCACTAGTATATGTTATTTAATATCTGGGCACAAAAAAGGAGTAGCACAAATCTAGAAACTCAGCTATTAAAGTACTTCTAATGTCATTATAGTTTATATAAAAAACACATTCATATGTATGGAGAATCCAGACAATTATGCAATATTCCCATGAACTTTAACAGCCATTTCTGGGTACAACTGCTAAGACATTATGTACACCAACAAAACATTTAAGTATTACTACATTGGAAATTTCATCAGATACAGTCACACTTCTGATAGAACTTCTTCCTTTTGGATCTGGCAGATTACTAGTCTCTGTCATTCATATCTCTCAACTTGTTAGAGCAAAAAATCTGGCCAAAATCAAAAATAATGTGGGGACAAAGGTCCAAAAATAGAGACAATTTTTAAATATTGCTCCCATAAACTTAGAAAGCTGATAGAATAACAGCTTTTGCATTAGCGTGCATTTTCTGAAGGGTTTGAAGTCTGAAACTCAAACATCTGTCATTATTTAGTTATTTTAATACTCAATGATTTTCCAGAAAATCTCAAATTTTATGAGGAATGAACCAAAAATATGAGGCACAAAACATGTACATTCTTTGAAAATCTGAACAGTTGAGGAGTATGCTGCCATTAGCTTTGAACTCCTGGAAGCAAGCTTTTACTTACCAAGAAAGGTAGCTGGGTTGTATTAAAACCCATCATGTCCGTCTTTAGCAAAAACAAATTACTGCTGTACTCCTGTTTCTAGTAAAACAATAACTCCACGGCCACTGCACTCCAAACCACCAACAGACCAGGTAGCGTAGAAAGTAAAAAACAGTAACTCAGTAACCAAACGAAAATATATTCCAATGTCGCAATAATTTTATTAATTGACTTAGCGCTTTCACCTTACAAGGCATCATCAGAGTCAGATAATGAATACACCCTCCCCCAGTTATATACTGAAACATATAAGCAATTACCAAATACACACAACCAATGAGCCTTCACAATTAATTAATTAATTAACATCCTCTTAACTCATAATACTCTAAAAAATCAACTGTAATACAACAAAGAATGTGTATTTATATAAATTAATAAACAATACACATAACTTACACACAATAATGTTTCTACTTCACAATAGTTCTAAACATTAAGTAAATAAATATATATACTAAAATAAATTAAATTTATTTATTTATATATTTATATTGCATATTAATCATCAAATACAACTACTGAAAATATATGAATGTGTTTATTAAAAATACCTATAATAAATACTTAAACAATAATATTGTGAAAAATTATATGTATATAAAAATTACATGTGCAAAATCTACAAAACTTGAGATCTGACTCTGATGATGCCTTGTAAGGTGAAAGCGCTAAGTCAGTTAATAAAATTATTGCGATATTGGAATATATTTTCGTTTGGTTACTGAGTTACTGTTTTTTACTTTCTACGCTACCTGGTCTGTTGGTGGTTTGGAGTGCAGTGGCCGTGGAGTTATTGTTTTACTGGTCTCTATCATTACCCTTGGTTTGGGTAAGCCATTTGGTGTACTCCTGTTTCTACCAAAGTATTTAGCATGCTAAATACAGGCAAGGTCATTCTCTTTCAATGATTGACATGTGAATTTCTAAAACAATGTGGTCCTTTTATGAAGGGTGCTACAGAGAACACATTAAGTTAATTGTAAATTGTCTTACAAACTAAAAGAGGGAGGAGTTTTGTTCTGGTAGAAGAAATCCGCAGATGGGAAAGAAAAACGTCAAGTTAAATGGTGCCTGCATTTTTGGCAAAAGAAGAACACAGAGCATGACAAATACAGCACGTTTTACTTGGTGTTATGGGTTAGATTCACCATTCTTATGGTTATGTGTTGTCCATGAACCAGGATTACCCTTATAAAAGGTAAAGATGATCTCTGATATGTTGGAGAGTTACTTGGAAAGTGAATGCTGAGGAAGTAAGTATCCTGAAGTGGAAGGAAAGTTCTTGTTAAACTTTGGAAAGGATGATTGAAATGTCTACCTGATTCCCTGACTCAACTTTCCTTGTTCATCAAGTCTTTTAAGGATCTCAGCAGAAGAGGTATCTATCCAGGAAAGAGTTCAAAATCTCAGCTTTAAACATCCTCGGGTAAATGTTGCGGAGGTAACAGAGCAAACCTTCTATTAATGATCCAGTAGCAGTAGCTCTGGCTGCAGAATCAGCAGAGTCATTTCAAAGACTTTTTTGGTTTCCTGAGAGTCAGGGGATATTAAAGCATTCAGAGAAGTCCTATTCCTTGAAAAACTGAGGTTAGCAAATAACTTTTTCATATTTTCAAAAGGAGAAAGCAAATATTTAGACATAACAGCCTGAGAATTTAGAATTCTAAAGGCCTAGTGTACCAGAAGAATACACTTTCTTCCCAATCTATCAAAAGCTTTCCCATCTTTGTTGAAAGGGATATGGAAATCTATTAAAAGCTTTCCCATCTTTGTTGAAAGGGATGTAGAAATCTATCAAAGCTTTCCATCTTTGTTGAAAGGGATACAGAAATCTATCAAAAGCTTTCCATCTTTGTTGAAAGGATATGGTTAGCACTCACAAGATGTTTGGCAACAGATGGTTGCTAACAAAATAACTGTACAATCTGATATAGGATTAGAAAACAGATATTTATGGGTCTGAGAGACCTTATCTATTTGATGTTTTTAGGGGTAGGGAGTTGACTGTCGGGCATGCTGCAGGATGTCAAGAAAACATCCCCTAAAGCTGACAGCACAGGAGGAAAAGTTGCAGGGTGAGGGAAAAAGCAGCTATAATAAATGATAATATATTTTCCAGGATACTGAAATGTCACAACGTTCCAACTGAGACAAATGTTTTATTCAGGTTACTGGTACAGAAAAAGATAACTGGTTTGGGAGGGGAAATCTGAAGGAAAATTTACTTTAGGATCAGATTCCCCTTCTTGTGGCACAGGAACTTGGAAAATACATTCCTGTCTTTCTGATTAGTAAACAGTATTAGACAGAGAGAGACATCTTTTTCTTTTAAAACTCATTGAGGAACCAAAACTTAAAGCATTAAATATTTAAAATTAGCCCTTAGCAAAATCTAGCCAGTCTTTTCTGTCCATCCCCTGGGAAAAATGGAAAGAAATATGCTTAACCTTCTGTTTTCTCCTTCTACAAGACCCCCTATTAAAAGACCAACCCAAGGATGGAGCTCTTACTTGGAAATCAGGAACTAATGGTTGGCTTTGTGGTTAAACATCATCAGCTCCCTTCTCTGAGACCAACAAAATTGGTTCTCCCTTGCCCTTGCAGAGGACATGATTAACTCATGGTCCTTATTGATTTCCAGCAGGATCTAGAGAAGATGATGAGCAGTCTGAGGTACCTGATTTGGCCTCAGTAGAGACACCCATCAGCAGCTGAGGTAGTGAAGAAGCTGTCCTAACTACCAAAGACTCCTGAGAAGCTTTCTTTTTCTTCTGTAATGGGTATAAAACAACCAGAATGCCTGAAGCCCGCTCCATTGTTAATCAAGAAAAGTTGCTTAAAAATATGTAGCAGATCCAGGAAAAGTTGATGAACCATTTTGACAGGAAAGTTACAGTTCTGAGGAAAAATTCTTTATGACAATCCTCAAAAAATTGTAAATTTTCACACAGAAAACAAAAATTAGATTTTAAACCATTTTCCCCAAAATGATAAACATAAGAAAAATTGCAGTTTGTGATAAAATTTATATGAAAAAATAGTAATAATTTATCCTAGAAAATTAAGTATTTAGAAGTTTTTTCCCAGAGGGGTACTTATCTGCCTAGATTTGCTGAAGGGCTAGCTGACCATCTATCACTCAAGCATGGCCGAAGAGTGCACTTTTTTGGCATGAAAGTTCTGAGGGTTTGGTGCCCTGCCTACTGACTTTATACAGCTCTTCTTGAGCCCTTCAGTGGTTATGGTGCATGGAAGGTGCTCTGAAGGTTTTATTGCTGTCCTCTTGTCATATTCTAGGCAGGATACAAACCATAAAGCATTGGGTACTGCAACAGTGATCTAATGCGGAACAGCATAGTTGTAGTTTTGGGGATTTTTTTTAACTACCAGAAAAGGAGACTGTTTTCCTTTTGTAATTAGTGTATTGTTGGCAAGTTTTGATTTCACGAAAGTATTGAAGACTTGTAGACATTGCTATAGTGTGCACCGATGTTTCTGCATATATATATATATATATATATATATATATATATATATATATATATATATATATATATATATATGGGTCTACTTCATATGATCGAAAGACCATTTGACCGAAACCCATTTGATCGAAAGTTAATTTGATCGGAAACCAGTATTCAAGGCAAAGAACAGGGATTTGTCCCCCTCCCCAATGTTGTGCGACCCTGGAGTTGGTATATATAGTTTGGGGTGGGGTGGGGTGGGTGAAGCCCCCACCCAGTTTCCTTTAAAAGAAGAAAATAAAACAAAAAGTACAGATTTTAAACTAACTAACTATATATACCAACTCCAGGGTCGCACGGCATTGGGGAGGAGGGCAAATCCCAGTTTTATGTCTTGAATACTGGTTTTCGATCAAATGAACTTTAGATCAAATGGGTTTCGGTCAAATGGTCTTTCGATCATATGAAGTAGACCCATATATATATATATATATATATATATATATATATATATATATATATATATATATATATATATATATATATATATATATATATATATATATATAAATACACACACACACACACACACACACACACACACAAATAAACAGCACCAAAACCAGCTGGATAGGCGAAATCTTCTTTATTTGTGACCAAATACCACACAGGATAAACTGCAGACCAGATTTCACTTATAAGGAGATTTTTCAGTGCTAACAGATCCTGTGGAATCATAGGATCATAAGGAAGTTACTAGGCTAATGACTAGGCTAATGACAATAGGGCCCTTACAAGCCTAGCCAAGTTCTGCCCTTGTTTCCACAATCAGCGATTTTTATATACTGAGACATGACCAAGTTATATGATCATGTAAAAATACAAACAAAACTATGTCAGAATAGTGAATAAATGCAACAAACACTACCAATTTAAATAAATTAAAATGACTGAAAAAGAGAAGATTAGAAAATTTCATCGAGCCCAGGTTTATGCAAAGCTACCAAGTAAAGCTTTCTTACTTTCATGTCCAAAATACATGGGCAGGATCCATATCAGTAGCAATAATAATTGTCTTTCACTTTTCCCGGTTAGGAGTCACCACAGCTGAACTCTGGTCTGCTAATGATTGGCAGTGGATTTTTACATTGCCGAGGTGCCAGCCCGATGCCAAACCTTCAAAGAAGGTACACCCATTCACGCACGCACCTACCTGCATGTCTTTAAATGTCACTTGACCATGGGGGGGATATGCAGACTCCACACAGAAGGCACTCCAGCCAAGAATAGTACTGGAGAACCTCTTGCTGTGAGGCAACAACGCTAACCACTGCACCACTGCAGCTGTATCTATATCAGTAGCAATGAAAGCAAACATTGGTTTTGGATGTTGCAGCACATCTTAATAGAAAGGGCTACATGATTTCTTACAAATAATATTACTGTTCTGGAAAGAAATTCTTTGCCAAAACACATAAGTGGTATGTCCAACACAGGATAAATCACATAAGCATAACAGGATACACCACATAGTCAGTTTTGCAGGTAGTAAAACATTTAACAACATGTGTTCTGCTTGTGTTAACTGAAGTAAAGTATTTATTTCTAAGAAAACATTGGCAAATGTAAGTTTCCAGAAAGTAAACAACCCATGATTCCACCCCCCCATCCCCACCCACAGAAAAAGACAATCTGTTAGTTCTGTTGCTGCATTTCTTAAAATTTGATAAAATGTTCTGACAAAGTTCTTTTGGTACGGTTATGAAACCTACATGAATCAGGAACTACAGAGTCTACAATACTGTCAGCTTTATGAATGAGAAAAAACGTAACAGCATCTCTGATGATGAAGGTATTAGCTCTACAGGTACTGTACTTACAAACTGAACTTTTCCCAAAGAGTCTGGGTTTGGGCAGCTAGTGTGTCCTGATATGCAGCAGTGAATGTTCCATTTAGCTGGCCCTTTGTTTAGCCAAATTAACTTGGTGTTTGTTATATCCCTTCTGTAAAAATCTGTTTTTCATAGATTTGAAGCAATTTCTGAAATCAGTTTCATCACTACAGACCCTTCTTACCTGCAAGAACCGGTAGCAATAATAGACGTAATGAATCTGGGTTGGCAACTGTCTCATTTAAGAAATGTTTCTAGTCTGTTTTTTTGTTTGAACATTGTAGTTATGATTCCCCTGTTTAGAAACCAATACATCCAAAAAAAAAATCTATAGATATGTTTTCCCTTCTGATGGCATATTCATACCATAAGGGCTGCCATTAAGACATTCCATGAAACACTCAAAATGGGAAGTGCCACTATCTCACAGCAGCCAGCAGTCATCTAAAAGTGATGCCACATATTCATCCTATGTCAAAAAGGGAATCAAAATTATCTGAAGTTTGACATATCCCAGGTAGAGGTTGGCATAAATGAAGGCAAATGTAGCTCCCATACCAGTACCTCTGGTCTGGAGAAACAAGAGTTACCAAAACAGAAAACATTTTTCTCAAGTATATCCCTGAAGTTGCTAAACAGTGCTTTATGGTACTTAAGTCTGTGTCATGTGGAATGGAAGTGTATCAACTTTCAACATCCAATGTATACAGGATCGAACCAGGTTCCACTGAGGTGACACACACCTTCACCCCAAACGCAAACACACTACACACTACCTACACTACATACATGCCCCCCACTTAAATATTCTAATTCCAAGGTCGCGCTACACAAACACATGAAAACATCACCACACACCTACATTCCCCTCACACACACACACACACACACACACACACACACACACACACACACACACACATTACAGTCACAACACACACTTATACACACAAAAGCCCCTAACCAACATACTCAAACATAGATATGTACCTGACCTTCCACCATCCATTCACAAACCGCAACATCAGAAGCTCTACTTCAACCTCGAGATTTTGAATTTCACGCTTCTAGTCTTTCGGGTACCTGGTCTTGGGATTATGGGTGTCCATATTATGGGTTTTCAATCTTATGTAGTGAACCCAAATATAGACACACACACACACACACACACACACACACACACACACACACACACACTGCCAGTAAATTACTTGGTTAGAAATGGGTTGTCAGTTGTCTAGCTTTTATTTCCCTTCACAAACATATCACATTTATTTTTCCTTCATACATTACAAGTTAAAAAAAAATGGTTTGGCCATACACATGCAATGTGTGAAACAGCTCCTGCCTACCTCTGCCTCATATTTCCACATAAACTTGAGCTATGCATCACTGTGAGCATTGATGTTAATATGGACTTAAGTACAGTTCTTTGCACACAATAGCCTGAAGCTCCAACTATAATGACCAAGATCACAATCTTAGCAGGTGATTATTTGTCAGAAAAGGAACTCCAGACGGTGAACTAGAAAGACAAAATTATCATAGTTTGTATATGTGTGTGTGTGTGTGTGTGTGTGTGTGTGTGTGTGTGTGTGTGTGTGTGTGTGTGTGTGTGTGTGTGTGCGTGTTTGGGAGTCCATTCATTAAGTAAATTCAATTTCCAGAATGGACTTTGATTACAGATGAATGTCTTTAGATGAACAGTTCTTTTAACATATAAATCACAGTTTACAGTTTTGTTTAATAAACAAGCAAAACATATTCAATAAATTTTGAGCTGAGTTATGGAAATAAGTGACTATTTGATGTGTTACTAGCCCATATTCAGCACTATTTTCTGTGACTTGTAAATTCCCACTGGTATAATATTTTTGCTAGTAGCAAAATTTTAAATGCTTACATATATATTTATCTGACTTAATCCCTCTGTTATTTTCTAGCTAATGTAACATTTTTATCGGTAGCAGAATAAAAAAAATACATATATAATTATATATGCATATATGTGTATATGTGCACGTATACATAAATGCATATGAATATGTATTTGGTCATATCTCTTTTGATCTCTGGCTACTGACTTCACACATCTCCACTTAGCCTAGTTCCTTCTCATACTGTAACCACCTTATAATTAGGAAGAATCTTTCCAAACAGGATGGCTCAATTTTTTTCATAACCGTGGTGACAGCCAGTGTCAGGAATGGCCATGTAGATTGTCATACACATCTGATGGGAGGGTATTTTTTTTATATAAGCACAGTTATACATAAAACCCAATGTCCATCAGACACATGATTGTACTCTGGAATGCACTACTCCCAGGAAGCCATGCCTTCTATACTGTGCTTATTTAATGGGCATAAAAATTTATGCAAAATGTTTTTTAGTCTAATCAACTATGAGGCCTTCATTACCCGGCTGTTAAGTTCTGGCCTGCAGGTGATACTTATACAGAAGAGAAATCCTACCACAAAAATAAAGGAGAACTGGTTCTTAGTCTAATCACTCTCTTGTCTACAGTACCGCCCCCTACAATGCAACCTGTAGCTGGGTTGCTGATGGTACAAGTTAGTGCTTTGTGTAGGTGCCACGCAACTGATTCACGGAGGGCTTTCGGTTTTATTGTGAGACATCACATAGAAGCCCTCCCAATCTGAGATATAAGCAGTGAGACACAGATTTAGACTGCAGCCTGAGCTGCAGAAGGTATTGCTGACCCCAGGTTAATTAAAATGATTTTCTGGACCCCTCTCCCCTGCCCAGAGATTACCTAAGTATTGAGGACATTATCAAAACCGAACTTCAGTTCAGAAGTTCAATCAGACTGGAGTTATTGAAACAATCCATGCATCATTGTGTGTGTCCTTTAGGTAACTATCTTATAATAATAAAGAGTCAAAAAACATATGACAGAAAAGACATTTTGGGTATCTAGTATTTCTAGCACTTCACCAGAGCTCTGTACAGAAGTTTTGTAGCTGTGTGCTTGTTTGATATATGTGTTTCTTAATAGCTTATTTAGAACCTCCTAAAAGACCTGCCTATTATGACGAAATATTTTGTTTCTGCTGGAAGCTTCCAGAAGGGCAGATCATCCACTTGTTGGCTCCAAAGTTACCTATTACACATTGGTTCATTATATGCTGCTCAACATAAGGTTCTGAATTCAGAACTGATATTTTGGAACATCCACAAAAAAGCAAGTAGTTGATAAAGCATGTGCTGAGTTGCACTGTACCATAACTCATACTAACACAGAAAGTCACTCATTCAAGTAAAGCTTACAAGCTGGAACAGAAAGTACATAGCAATAATTGGTGCAGTTCATGAAAGGTGACTCATTCGGCTTGCTGACTTAATGCATTTACCTTTTTCTTCAACGACCGATTAACAAGCACCTTGGTCTGATGCCAGCTGCCTCAGAATCACAGCTTTCCAGCACCGAGAGCGTCAGCTGAAGAAGCAACTTCTGCTTACTGACTACTTAGTGCAGAGTCTAACGTCATCACATTTTATGCTTCAGTGACTGTAAGGCAAAACTGCTGCTTTTGTACTGCTTATATTTAACATTTCAGGTTTAGTCTAGCTGATTTTATTACTTTGGATTGGTAAATAAAGCAGCTTACATTTCAGTTATTATGTTTTATTACTGGCGGTCAGGGTGTAGCATAGTCTTTTCGCTAACCTTTTCTGTCTTTAACTGCTAATGCAATTTGTGGTAATCAACAATGTTTTGTTGTTGTGCATTTATCTGATGACATTAAATTGCTCCAATGAGGGTTGTACCATGCAAATAACTGGTGCAAGAAATGCAAAAAATGTTGTACAGTTGTATCTGGTAGCGTAACAGTTCCATATCCTACCACATAGATGGCAACCACCCCAAAACAGACACCATCATCAGAGATCTAGGCAGCTTTGTAGATCACTCCTTATCTTTTGACCATTGTGTCTCAGCAGTTAGCACAGTCATCTTTGGTACTGTTGGTTTTACTCCCCACCAGGAAGCTGGATTCATTTTCCAGTAATGATAGTGCAGTGCAACATAAGGAGGGTGCTGCACTCCTCAGTGTGCCATCTGCCTGAGTTGGTGCTAATTCAGGTGGCACTTATCAAAACTAGTAGGGTAATTTACTTGTTGTCCTGGACAGTTGTACCCTATTCAGTATAAATACCAACTTGAGTCTCCCCTGAAAAGAGGCCATTAACCTAGTGTAACTATCCTGGTCAACAAAGGATAGACAGCTAGATAGATAGATACATAGATAGATAGATAGATAGATAGATAGATAGATAGATAGATAGATAGATAGATAGATAGAGAGACACATAGATGACTAAGCAAGCAGTAGTTAAAAAATCCTTTTATCTGGCTCAGCTAATTTCCAGAGACAGCTCCGCTATATCAAAAGAAGTTATTTCCCTTGTACTCATATTTCATTAGGCCTTTTGCTGAATATAATGCTCCTTTTGGCATGGACTTGTCTAAAAGTATCACATGGCTTGGAAGACCTCAGATATTTTTAACAAAAAGATCACTGGCCTCAAGTCCCATAGCTGTTTTGACAGACTAACACTTTCCATGTATTCTGTCTCTTATGGGCTCCTCTGTGGTGACTAGTGTTTAACTTTTTTGACGTGAAAGATCCAACTCTCTTTGATCTCCTATATGACAGTAAAACAAATTGTTCCTCAAATGCCTACATAAACAACGTAAATCTCTATCAACAAATTAATAAGACAGAGTGGCTAAATAGATTCATTTCCCAATGCATCTCCCATCTTCAAAATAAACTTCTACAACATGTCTAACAGAGTAGTGCCCTTGTCACTTTCAAAGCAGATCTCAAAAACTGATCAAGTAACCACATACTTTTCTGGGTCTAGCCTTTGCTGCCCTCCTGCAATCAGGAGGGAACTCTTGATTACAGGTTAACAGTTATGCTCAAACTGTCTGTGGACTAATTGTGTAGTATTTACCTAAGAACTTAAGCAGATGACATGGAAGCATTTCTACTTATGCTGGAAAGAGTCAATGAAAGGGAGGTTAAAGACACATCCAACAATTTAATTGACCAGTCTGATGACCCTATTCCAAATAAGATAATCATAGGACTAATTCTTCTTGGATTTGCCTGCTGACAAAGCCTACAACTCTATGAAATGAAAGGCTGAGACCTTGGCTTGCCTTGGGGTAAACCCCACTGTTAGGCTACAACAATTTCATACATGGGCTTTTGCAACAAAGAAACCTGCAAAATTCCTGTTGAATAATCAAATACCGTTGGTTAAGAAATTATTATAGCCTAAAAATTTCCTCAGCTAATCATGTAGTGGAAACATTTTTAAAAACTAACCAATATTGTTCAAAAGTGGATATGGCAAGCTGCCCCAAAACCCATGAAGGGAGGGGTACTAATTTTAAAGGCACCTTATCAAACAGTATCTGGCCTTGCGGTGGTGTAGCTGGCCCTAAATAAAACAGGCACCATATAAACTGAACTTAGGAGAGCTGATAAGACTTATTTTAAGTGAAGCACATTTGAAACATATGATGAAATTAGAAGCGGATAGCCTTGAGACTAGAAAAGTACTGATCTTACATGGGAGGGTATGCAACAAAGACATTTACCTGTCAGGTTTTAAAACACTACAAAAAAGGGTGTTTGTAAGGAATTGCTCTTTATAAGAGCAGTACTGGGGCTGCAATGACAACAAAAAGACAATTTGTTTACACTATTATGCCTAATGTAACTAGACCTGAAAATCCGTTTGGATGTGCTGCTGAATGTGAGATAATACAAGCTATTATGACTAAAATGACAATACAGAAAGGTAAAATGTCTGTAAACAAAAGGACTGTAGAGGAACTCATAGACTTTGGTCTAAGGTGGGATGACTAGAACATGCTTGCTCACAGGTATACAGTGAGTGTGACATGCTTACACAGAGACAAGAAGGAGTACAGGTTCTGTATACCAAATGGACAACTTAACCACTGTGAACGGGTAGTATACAGGATATTTCATAAAGTAGTAATAGGAAAGGATGCAGCACCAGGGATTTGGAGTTAGATGGTTACATAGCAGGCAAGCAATAATGTGATGAAATGGTTTCCTTCTGTCAATCACAAATGGAGCCCTTGAAGGAATACACAAAATGTTCATGGTGATGGATAAAAACTTCTTAGGGAAAGTTGCTGCACATAATCACAATGAAGAAATGGTGGAGGAAGACCTACTGCTGACCAGTCTAAAGTCGAAATGGTCTAATTTTAGGGTTGCTCATTAGGAAGATCTCTGGAAGGCAGAAATAACATTAACATTTCTGACGGAGTGCCTAGAAAAGCAGGTAGTAGTCTATTTTTTTCTTTTTTGAAGCAGCTAGTCAAATACTTTACAGATGAGTAAGACAAGGGAAGAAATCATGTAATTTCTAGGATCCCAGCCATATAGTTGCATATTACTAAAACTAACACATAGTCATAACTTGAGAAGATATCTAGGAGCAAAAAAGATGAAGAAAAGAATACCGGGCATGTTCTTTTTCCCAAAGGTGGATGCACAACACACGTGTTTTTCATACCTACAAAGTCAGACTTCTCCACCAAAAACTCACACAGCCCTATTAGTAGTCATGCCCAAAACAGAAACCACTTTTGGAAGAATACCCTTAGATCCAACAGGTCTTCTACCTAATTCAGTTTAAGGAGACCGGTGTGTATATAAATATATTTAGCTTGTGGTAAGCTGAACTCTAAGACTCCTCTCACTGACATTCACCTGCTTTGTCCCACTGTATTATGGCCTCTGAAGTGGTTTAAAATACATTTTGTGGATATGGGGAGTGAAGCCCTCAACATTTTGAAGGTCATGGGTGATGTCCCCTAAAACAGTGTTTTGCTATACTTAAGTTTATCAGCTCTTATTTTGGTGAGATGATTTATGATGACTTACACTGATGGTATCTCATATATCAGTATCTAATATATCAGTGATCTTAGATTCTGCCTCCAACTCTAAGCAGACAAAGCCATTTCAGTGTATAAAGTCCATGCTAAAACCATTCACAAAGACATTCACATACCTTTGAAATGCATAATGGAAGGAGGAAAATTAAGCTTATACTGTCTTCTCTTCAAATGCAGTCAACATTCTCTTTCCCATTTATCTCTCATCTGTTCCCTATCTGCTTCGTGCTTTTTGTATTCACTCTCCTCCTATCCTCATAGTCCATTTCAGGGCTTTACAACCCTCTCTGTGAAGAAGTGCTTTCAAAGATCCAAGGAGTACTAAGTCTCTACAATCTGCTTCTTGTCTCCCCTCTTGCCTTCCTGCTCAATATGACCTCTTCATAGATCCCAGAAATTACCCTATGCCTCCCTATTATGCCTCCTTTAAAATGAGAATTTTTTACTTCTTCTGGTCTCTGTCATATCTTTTCCCCAGCATTCATAGGTTCATAGGTGTGTAATAGGCTAATGGCCCTGGAGCCTTTACAAGCCTAGCCCAAAAAAATTGCCCAGGCACCGTGCCACCCGATATTAGTTCACAGTGCCCCTATCCAATAGGGCAACTGGAATGATCCATGGAGTGAACTTTCTGTTACCCATCCACTCATCAAGATTTCTCTTGAAGACGGGCAGCAAGGTGCTCTGCTTGACATGAATGGAAAGCTTATTCCAGAGTATGGGCAGTCTTTGGGAGATGAACCTGTCCCTCCAGCATATTCTATTAATTGTGGTAATGAGGTTCTGATCTCTGGAGTGTGTGGCGCAGGGGATTGGGATTTCTTTAAGTGCAGCATTTCAAATAGGGCTAGGTCAGACATGCCTTTGCAAGTTCATAGGTAGGTACTAGGATATTGGCCCTAGGGCCTATATAAGCCTAGCCAAATGGCACCCTGGCATTTGCCACTCAAGAAAATTATTTTCCTGTGCCCCTGTCAAGCAGAGCCACAGAAGTGATCCCTGAGGTGAATTTCCTATCTCCCATCCAATCATCAAGATTTTTCTTGAAGAGTGCTAATGAGGAGCTTTGTTTGATATAGACAGGTAGCTTGTTCCAGAGTATGAGAAGTCTCTGGGGCAGGAATATATCCCTCCAGCATGTTCTGTTTATTGTGGTGACAAGGTTTAGGTCCCCAGAGCGTGTAGCTCGGAGGGATTGGGATTTCTTTAAGTGGTGCATGTCCAACAACTCTGAGTTTGACATAGCTTTGTATGTTAGACAGAGATTGCCTCTGAGCAGGCAATATGTGACAGAATAAAGCTGGAGTTTTTTGAGGCGGTCTGCATAGGGCATCTCTTTGAGGCCGGTAATCCTCATTATTAGGTATTTCTGTGGCCTTTCCAGTTGTTGTAGATGTCTTGTGAGGTACATACCAAAAGGGACGTTTTACTCTACAATGGGTCTAATGAGTGATGAGTAGAGGGGAACAATGACCTCTTTTTTCCTGGATGAGAAACCTTTTGTGATGAGATGTGCCATATAGAAGGATTTCCTGACTACTGTGGCAATGTGATTATCAAAGGAGAGACTACTGTCCACCTGTCCCAAGGTCTTTTATCACACTTTCAGTGTTAAGTACACTATCGCCTATGTGGGAGTTCATGGGTACAGAGTTTTTACCAAAAGGGATGACACTGCACTTTTTGGCATTGAGCTTGAGGCCATGGCTTTGACACCAGGCATCTGTCTCAGTGAGGCCCTTTTGTAGGATGTCCATATCGTTAGGAGTTTTGATTATGGCTCCTAGTTTGCAGTCATCTAAAAACTTAGTTAGCCAAAGAGCTTCTGTGTTAGCCTGTGCTTCAGAGAAGTAGATACCAAACTGGAGAGGACCTAGGACTGAACCATGTGGTACTCCACTTGTCACTGGTCTGAAGTTGAATTTAAAGTCTGCTACTTTCACAGTGTGGGTTCTGTCAGTGAGCCAGTCAGCAACCCATCTTGTGATATAGGGATTTATACCTAGTTTAGTGAGTTTATCTATAATTCCAGAGTGGGGTATGATGTTGAAAGCATTGGCGAGATCTAGATATGCTGTGTGAAGCACCTTACCCTCATCTACGGCTTTGGTGACCACTTCAAAGAAGTCTATCAGGTTTAGGAGACATGATCTGCCTTTTACAAACCCGAACTGGGTAGGGTCCATAGTTTGGAGATTACCAGTGTCATTGTTTATAAGTTCCATGATGATATGTTCCATAGCCTTACAGACCAGGCTCATCAGGCTAATGGGACGGTAGTTCCCGGGGTCCATGGTGGCTCACTGTTTGTGGAGTGGGATAACCATTGCTGTGCGCCATTCAGTGAGCGCAAAGCCTGAGGTGAGGCTATGATTGAACATGGTGCTTAGGTGGGCTGCCAGTTTGTTCTGTAGTTCATGTAGAACACAGCCTGGATGTTGTCAGGTCACATGGATGCTGTGTTCTTGGCTTTGGAGAGTGTGTTTTTTACCTGTGCAGCCTGATTACCTGATTACAGGAACTTTGTATTCTTCCGGTATACAGATGGGCCCTTTAGGGGATGAGAGAGGAGTAAAGTTAGCACTGAACCTATCTGCCAGAACATTGGCAATATCAGTTGGTTCTGTATATTTAGTGCCATTGTGCTGTAACTCAGAGCAGATCTGAGTGTTGCCATTGAGATTCTTGACATAGCTATAGGATGCTTTGTGGTTGTCTTTAGAATCAGTGGCGATTTTGTTTTCGTAACTAGCTTTGGAGGATTTTATGAGGGATCTCAGCTTCTTACTGAGGCTGACCACGTAGTTCCTCCAATCATGGGATTTTACTCTTTTTTGCAACAGTTTCTTTCTTTTGTTGTAGAGTTTGTATATGGCAAGGGACCACTAGATTGGCTTCCTTTTTTTGGAGAATATCATCTTGGTTCTGTTAGGGATTGCACGATCCATGCACTCATGCAAGTGCTTATAAAGTGCAATTGTATAGGATTCAGCAGTCGTACCTCTATTGTCCTTCAGCATGGGTGTCATGAAATTTGCCACTTCTGTCTTAAGAAGTGTGAAGTTGGCTGTGGAGAAATTTTTTGCGGTGGTTTCCCTAATGGGTGGGATGTGGATGTCTAGGGTGATTTGCTTGTGGTCAGATCTGACCAACGAGGACTTGACCTCTGGTGTGGAACAGCGGTTGCCCATGTTGGTAATGACCAGGTCTAGGATTTTGCTCTCCCTGGTGGGGGTATGGATAAGTTGATCCAAGGCGGTGGAATTTATGAATTCCAGAAAACGTTAAGCACAAGAGTTGGTACATGACTAGTTTTCCCAGTTAATAGTGGGGTAGTTGAACTTGCCCATTATTAGAGTGTTAGGTTGTACCCTAATATTTTCCAGTGTATCAAGAAATGAGGAGTGGGAATCCTGGGGCATGGTGGGAGATCTGTAGCAATCTACATTTTGGATTGTGGCCTTGCCCAGAGTTAGTTGCACTTGGATAATCTCGGATGCATTATGCTGAGCAACTAGCCTGGAGGTGTGGATATCCTTAATGAATATGGATACGCCTCCGCCTTTAGTGCTTCGGTCCAGGTTAGGTGGCCGAAAGGTGTGATATGAATTATAGCCTGGTAATGCAGGGGTGCTCTCTGGAGCCTTGAATCAGGTCTCTGTCACTGCACAGATGTCGATGTTCTCCATTTTAAGGAGTGACTCGAGTAAGTGCATTTTGAGGTTTAGGCTTCTAGCATTAAGTAGAATTACCCTCAGATTTTGCTTGCTTGTACCTGTTATGGTGGTGAATTTGTCATTTGAATCTTTCCTAAAAAAGGTACTATAGGGGTGGCAAGAGCCTTAGCCAGTATCCAGAATCCCAAGGGTGACAGGTGTAGGCCATCTCTGGCAAAGCATCGTGGTTTGTCGATCATGTCATCCCAGGCAGACAGATACTGGATCCCCTTAGAATGACACCAAAAGCTTAGCCAATTGTTGAAGTCAATCATTTTGTCTTTGTACTGTGGTATCATTTTGGGTGATGGCAGGATGCTCCTCAGGGCTAGGGTCATACCTGCCTGGGCTACAAATCGGACAGCTCTTCCATGTCTCTCTTCATGTAGTCCAGGGAGGTATATCTCAGGTCATTCACACCAACTTGGACAATGACAGAGTCATATTTGTACTCGTTGTGGAGTGACCTGAGTGCATGCATTATGTGGCAGATCCTGGCACCTGACAGGCAGCTAACAGTAACTTTCTCCTTATTTAGCCTGGTGAGTGGGACATCAGTGTGCCTGACTATAGAGTCACCTATGACTAGAGTGCTGGGTACGTTGTTATGCCCTATGTGCTGTGTTTGAGTGGCACACTGAGTTTGTGGGCTATGTGTCATTTGGGTTGTATTGGGGGGTGGTGGCTGCTTGTGTTTCTGCTCTGGAGGTCCCTGTTGCTTGGGTAAATGTTTTTCAGAGCCTCCGTGAATGTAGGTGTGTGTTTTGTGTTTCTATGTGTGCGTTTTGGTGGTGTAGGTTTTGAGCTACTATTTGATGAGTGTGGTGTGGTGCAAGTGTTTACCTTCTCCTCTTGACTGTCTAGTCCAGTCTTGGTTGAAGAGAGCTTTGCTTCCGGTTTGGCTATATAAGTGCATCTCTCACAGGTTGTAGTGTTGGGTGGTAGGAGGAGAGGGTTGTCTGTGTACATGTGGCAATTGCTGCATTGCCCCAAGATGCTCAGATTCATCAGGTAGATAGGAGGAAACATCAGGAGCTGACCCTTAGACACGCCTGCATAGGTGCCTATTTATTAAGTACTAAAAATAGTTTTCCTCTAGACAAGTGAGGAAAGTTGAGTGCTGTAGTAATTTGTAGCTTATTTAGTGCTTACAGTGAGTTCTGAACAAGTGCTGAGCTCAAAGAAACAGATTTGAGTGCTGAAACTAGAACACTGGCTAGTTCTAAGAAACAAAATTAAGCTAGAAGGCTTCCCTCCAACACAGAAAGGCTTGGGGGCTCAGAAGCTTACAAACAGTCCTGGATACAGCAAATCTGTATCTGGACTAGACGACTTACAGGAAAGGCAGGAAACAAGCTTAAACATTTTTTTTTGTAAAGTGGAAAGGGGAAAGGAGTAGCAGAAACTAACTGGGTTGGCCTTCGCAAATTTTCTCCCTGGATAAGGTAGAATGAGGTAATGACACTAGACTTGGAGGAGTTTCCCAGATCAAATTTACAGTAGGGGCGGGCAACTGCAAAGCCACCAAGTATAAAAACAGGATACCAATACGGAGGGAGGGTGGGATACAAAAATAAGAACAAACAAACCCAACCAGATGCTTTAGAATTGTAGAAAATTTCTAGTTAATACCTCACACACGGTGAAACTAGCTAGCAAAGTATATGCAGACAATAAAAGTGCTATAAATAACTCAGAAATAAGCAAAAAACAGGATACTTAATGTTATATATCACAGAATAGTTGGCTCAGAGCCCTTCCTCCAACTTCCTCTGCTTAGCTCAGTGTGAAATGGCAGAAACACTCACAAGTTAACTTCCTAAGTAACAAAGTTTAAACCTGAAACAACTTTAAAAAAAGCTTGAAAGAACCAATGAGGTGCTTACTCCAAGGCATAGTCCAGGCAACCCCAGTCAGCCAATGACCACAAGCAATTCACTCTCACTGAAATGCTATACTGGCTTTGGCTAAGCTATGATGGCCTGGGACATGTGCTCAGACCCACAGCCTCTACTAACAAACAGCTAGGCCCAAAACACAAGCCTGAATATGGACAATGCTACACTACTAACACTACTTAGTTAGAAAAAAAACTGCAGAAATGTACAGACAGATAAAGGATCAAAGAGACTCTAGAGAATACTTTTAACTGCAAAGAAGTTATATGATACACTCCTAGCAGGAAATCAGAACAAACAAATCCAAGAAGATGCTTAACAATTGTAGAAAATTTCTAGTTAATACCTCACACACAGTGAAACTAGCTAGCAAAGTATATGCAGACAATAAAAGTGCTATGAATAACTCAGAAATAAGCACAAAACAGGATACTTAATGTTATATATCACAGATTAGTTGGCTTAGAGCCCTTCCTCCGACTTCCTCTGATTAGCTCTAAGTATATAATAAGAGATTGTGAACAGCTGAAGTTTCTTGAGTCTGTCCATGTAGGACATGTGTTTAAGGCCTAGGATCCTTTTTGTGAGGTACTTTTGTGGCCTCTCCAGCTGTTGTAGGTGTCTGGTCAGGTACATGCCGAACGGGGTGTTATATTCAATGATTGGTCTAATGAGGGATGAGTAGAGAGGGATTATGACCTCTTTCTTCCTGGATACGAAACCTTTGGTTATAAGATGTGCCATGTAGAAAGACTTTCTGACCACAGTGGCAATGTGGTGGTCGAAGGTGAGGTGGCTGTCGACCTGGGTGCCCATATCGCTTATGACCCCTTCAGTGTTCAGTGGGCTCCCATCAATGTGGTAATTCGTGGAGACCGAGTTTTTTCCAAACGGGATGATAACGCACTTTTTGGTGTTTCAGGTTATGGTTCCGACACCAGTCATTGGTCTCAGACAGGCCCTTTCGTAAGATGTCTGCATGACTTGGGGAGTTGATAATGACTCTTAGCTTGCAGTCATCAGCGAACTTGGTCAGCCAAAGTCCTTCTGTGTTGGCCTGAACTTCTGAGAAGTAGATGCCAAACAGGAGAGGGCCCATTACCGAGCCTTGTGGGACTCCACTCATGACTGTTCGACAGTCTGACTTGGAATCTGCAACTTTCACTCTGTGGGTCCTGTCTGTGAGCCAATTTGCAACCCACCTAGTGATATAAGGACTGATGCCTAGTTTGGTGAGTTTATCAATGACACCTGAGTGGGGAATGGTATAAAAGGCCTTGGCCAGATCGAAGTAGGCTGTATGCACTGCCTTACCTTCAACCACAGCCTTGGTGACTGCCTCGAGGTTCAGCAGGCAAGATCTCCCCTTGACAAAGCCAAACTGTGTGGGGTTAAGAGCTTTGTTAAGCAGGTCTATGATGATGTGCTCCATAGCTTTGCATACCAGACTCATCAGGCTAATGGGGCGATAGTTCCCATGGTCTGTAGTTGCTCCCCCTTTATGAAGCAGGATGACTATAGCGGTGCACCATTCATTAGGGACATAGCCTGAGGTAAGGCTGTGATTGAACACACAGATGTGGTGTCAGTTCATTTTGTAGCTCATGCAGGACGCAGCCAAGGATATTATCAGGTCCCATGGATGCTGTATTCTTGGCTTTGGACAATGCAGCTTTTACCTGTGCCACAGAAATGGTGGGTACCAGGCCTTCTTTTGGTATTGTGATAGTGCCCTTGGGGGGAGAGGAGTAAAGTTGGCACTGAATCTGTCGGCTAGTATGTTGGCTATATCTGTTGGTTCAGTATAGGAGGTGCCATTGTGCAATAACTAAGAGCAAATATGGGTATTGCCTTTAAGGTTTTTGATACAGCTATAGAAGGCTTTGAGGTTGTTTTTGATGTCAGCTGCAATTCTGCCTTCATAGCTGGCTTTACAGGATTTGATAAGGGATCTCAGCTTTTTGTTGAGACTGATAAGGGAGGTTTTCCAATCTTGTGACTTCATTTTTTTTCTGCAACAGTTTCTTCCTTCTTTTGTAGAGTTTATTGATGGCTGGGGGCCACCAGATTGGCTTCCTTTTTTTGGAGGAGAGCGTTTTAGTTCTATTTGGTATGGCAAGGTCCATGCATTTGTGTACATGCTTGTACAGTGCATTGGTGTATGATTCAGCAGCCATGCAGCTATTTTCCATTGGCATGCATGCAGAGAAGTTAGTCACCTCTGTTTTTAGGAGCCTAAAGTTGGCTTTAGTTTTCAGGGTGATCACCTTAGCGGGGGGTGTAGGTGAGATGAAGATTTCCGTGGTGATCAGTTTGTGGTCAGATTTAACCAGGGAGGAATTGACTATAGATGTGGAGCAATGGGCTCCCATGTTGGTGCTAACCAGGTCGAGGATATTGCTTCCTCTAGTGGGGGTCAGAATGAGCTGGTCCAGGGCACTGGAATTGATAAATTCCAGAAAGCATTGGGCCTGTACATTGGTACTCGAATAGTTTTCCCAGTTGATGGAAGGGTAGGTGAAGTCACCCAGTATGAGAGAATTGGGGTGAACCTTGATAGATTCCAGGGTGCTTAGGAACTTGGAGTGAGTGTCTAGGGACATGTTTGGGGTTCTGTAGCAGGCTATGTCTTGTATCATCGTCTTACCCAGTGTTAGTTGTACCTGAAGTATCGCGGATGCATTGTGCTGGGCTACCATGTATCCTTTAAGACTATGGAGACACCACCATCTTTGGAGTTTCCGGTCATGTTCTGGGGCCGAAAGGTATGGAATAAGTTGTAGCCTGGGAGGACAGGGGTGCTTTCTGCCTCTTTAAACCAGGTCTCCATTACAGCACAGATGTCGACATTTTCCATTTTGAGGAGAGCCTTGAGCGAGTAC
Organism: Protopterus annectens; assembly: GCF_019279795.1. Lineage (NCBI taxonomy): Eukaryota > Metazoa > Chordata > Ceratodontiformes > Protopteridae > Protopterus > Protopterus annectens. The sequence continues at coordinate 480,497,662 of NC_056726.1, read as the reverse complement.
ATCTTGAGATTTAGACTTCTAGCATTGAACAGCATGACCCTCAGATTGCATTTGTTTGTAGCTGTTAAGGTGGAATTTTGATCTTTGGAACACTGCCTAAAAAAAGGCACTATAGGAGTGGCAAGAGCCTTAGCCAGTACCCGGAATCACAGGGGTGACAGATGCAGGCTGTCTCTGGCAAAGCATCGAGGTCTGTTGATCATGTAGTCCCAGGCAGACAGATACTGGATCTGCTTAAAATGACACCAGAAACTTAGCCAATTGTTCCATACATTTGTCTGGTAGGTTTTTGTCTGGACTGCTTCCAGCAAAATGATAAACCTCTCTTTGCATTGCCAGTGGAAATATACACAATACTTACAATGTGGTCAGACCAGTGGATGGTGCAGCAGTGCTTTTCTTTGTTTTTGGAGTCAGTTCCCACATGGACACATCCTAGCATTCTGTTGGCTGCAATGACTGCCCTCTCATTTTGTCCAACACTCCCAAATCTACTGCCTGCTCTGCTGCCATCAGTTCAGCTCCCAGAGCTGATATTTCACACTAGGGTTGCTGTGGTCCAGCTGTAGTATTCTCCATTTGTGTGTACTGAAATTCAGTTGCCACCTTTCAGGTCACTTGATCAGCATTTTTCCATCCTTCATAGCCACCCATAACTCTGTACCATCAATAAAGAGATTGTTTAGATTTTCTATTCTCTCAAACATGTTTGAAATGAGTCAAGAAAAAACTAGACATAGGAATGATGTTTTTTTCTGCATTCAGTTAGTTACTTTCCATATCCCTGGCATTGTTGCTGTCCCCCTCTGTGTCCTATTGTTTAAACATGGAGCACTCAGATTCCTTAGTTTTGATCTTAACCCTAAGCTTTTCAGTCTTCATTGTAGGACCAGCTCAAATGCCTTGCTATGTCAGGCAGACAACATATACAGATATTCTCTTGCCAAGTTTTCCTGTTATGCAGCCATAAAACTGGATCAGGTTTGTCTGATAGCTACTTCTGTCCAGGAATCCATCCAGAGAAGCAATCAGCCTTTCTGTCAGGTTTCTCTTCATAACTTTTCATGCCATAATTAAGAAAACAAGCCTGCAGTTCCCAGGATGCCACTTCCCCTTTACACAGGGGTATTGAAATTGAAGTTTTCTAGCCTTCAGGTATGTCTTCGGCAGTCAGTGATTTGCTGAAAACCTCTGTCAGGGGATCTGCAAGCACATTGGCCATATTTTGAAGACTTTTCATGGTAGCAAACCTGGTTCCTGTCTTTGATTTGTCATCTATTAAAGAAACCATTTGCCTCTCACCTTCCTGTCTCTTGATCCTGTTGTATGTCCACTGGTCTCTAAACTCTGAACTGCCTCCCTCCTAGCATGGTATCCTCCATCTGCTTTGCTTTGTAGAGACTGAAGCAAAGTCTTTAGTACCTCTACTTTTTCACTATTTTGAGATCTTTCCAATCTTTATTCAGCCTACTCTGTCTTTCCATTTCTTTTTTGCTACTACATATTTGAAGAAGCCTTTGTCCTACTGTAACATCTTTTGCCAACTCCCCTTAAAGCCTGTCTTTGCTTCTTTCACCTCCTTTGTTGCCCTCCAGCTTGCCTCCTTGTACTGTGCCTCCTCTACTCCCTCACCCCTTTACTTTTTACTTGTGTATGTGCCATGTTGACTGCCCTATCACAAAGCCTCAATTTCCTATGAATACATATTAGCACTAGCCTCTTTTTGCCTCTTTGCCAAACCTTTGTCCATAACCATGTGCTGCATTCTTGACCCATTTCTATAGTTTGTTTATTCCCTCCATTTATCTACAATCTCCCAACTCATCTATGACCAAGTTCCCCAATTCATCTTAATTTACTCCTCTGTCTTGTCTTTGCATTCTTATTCTCCCCCAGTCTACAGCCCACAGTAGCATGATCACTGTTTAGTAATGGTACTTTCACCTGAAAGTATGGTCGTGTAAGAAATTACCAAAACAGCAGATGTCCAAGCAGATCACTGTTGCAGTATTGTTTGCATATGGGAAGTATACTGTCAAGGATACCATATGGCCAGTCAGCATACCAAAGCTTTGGTGCCTTCCTCTTGTACCATATGTCTTACCTATGACCCAAGTTCTAGAATGCAAAATAGTAGGTAAGGGATGCCCAAGCAGAAAAATCCTCAGGACTTTCTTGCCTTGACCAGAAAAAAAAAGACTGGTAAAAAGAGGAAGGAAACTAAGACATGACATCAAGGAGAGGAGGAAATGTATAGCAAGTCCACCTTGGCCAAAAAAAAGAAGAAAAATATGTATGAAAAAGGGGGGGGGGCTGAGGGAAGGTGATAATACTGCAACAGTGATCTACTCAGACATCTAGTGTTATGATATGTTTTTATACAACTGTACTATGTCCCACATTGATCACTGCTGTAGTATTGCTTATATAATGGATGATACCCAAAGAGATTTAGAATGTCTAGGAGAGCCTAGCATTCTTTGGAGGATAGAGCAGAACAGAGGAAAAGCAAAAAAATATTTTCCTTTCAAGGAGATTGACAGGGCATCTGTTTTCCAAGGCACAGGACATGGAACTGTGGAGCAAAACAGTCTAACAATGGAGACAAATAGACATCTCTCTCTGGCACCTGTTTTAGGTATAGGTAAGGTATAGATAGTTCTATTAAATATTAAATATTAGATATTTTTAGTAATTTGTTATATTGTATTTATATATGCAAAGTTTTATAAATGTATAAATGTTTCATAGATTCCCATATATTACTTTTAGGTGATGAGAGAGAAGGAGAATATATTTTTTATGTGTTTTACCTTTAAATAAGTGAGTTTGAGACAATTGCTTGCTTTTTATTGGTTGAGTGTTTTTACATTGTTTGAGACCTGCTATAAAATGGGGTGGTTATTTATCAATGGTCATACAGTCTGATGAAGCGTTGTGATCAACGTGAAAGCACTTACTGACCAGGTCCTTTTGATTTTATCTTTTTTGGAATAAAAGTCAACTTTTATAGTTGCGGTGTGCCTCAGTGTTTGTTTTCTTCATTTTCACTACGGTGCTCGTTTGAGGCACTTTACCCTTGGTGTGGATTCTATTGTAGAGTCTCGTGATATTTTGCTTATTTAGAGATACCAGACAAGGCTGCTTGTTGTCTACAATTTACTTATTCTTGCCATTGTAACCCCTAGTTCCCTTCCTAAGGTAAAATCATCCCATGTGGTACATTCAAATAAACCCCTCAGCAAATGTTTTGAAATCTTGGTTTGCTGATGATGGAGTCGTCTGGCTGTTGGACCCTTCTAGAACTCTCTCTGGAGGTTTTTAAACATGTTGGATAGCCTTGGTGATATGAACAAGGGGAAATCAATTATTTTCTCATTACATGAAAGTTGTAGAACTGTGATAAATGGGTCATTTAATAATGTTATTCCTTCACAATTTAAGTTGAAATATACGATAATTGTCCTTAACTTTGATCTCTCTAAGGTCATAGACTTAAATATTTCCTTTGTTAGATATCATTTGTACCTCCCTAAGTAAATGAAAACCCCACTTCCTTATGCTTTTGAATAAAATAACACCTGTGAAAATGTTTTATCTCCCAAAACTTATTTATTTTTGTGAGGCATTCATCACAGTTATTCAAAACAAGTTATCCTAATAAGAATGGTTGCATCATTTCTCTGGGGCTCTTAAGTTCCTTGTATTGCTATGAGAAAGTTATTTTGAGAGTTAAAGTGGTGGTCCTGGGCTCCCAGGCTTATGTTGTTACATTAGGGCAGCTGCTTTGGTGACATTTTAGCAGATGATAGCTACTCTTAAGCCGATCTGACTTATCCAGAACTGGAAGTCATTTCCTCTTTATTGGACCCCTTTTATTTCAAGCGACAAAAACAATATATAGGATCCAGGAGGGTGGGGGGAGGGAGTGTGGAAAATAATGTCAGACTCTTTCCTTCAAGAAACAAGCAACTATGGAATAGAATATGGAGCTTTCATAGGTATATGGTAGATTGAAAAATTATTCTTTGTGACTCCTATATTGGTCAGGATGTTAACTACTGGATATTTTTAGCATTGCTTTCATCATATTCTTTTCCCACCCAGCTGATGTCTACTAGGCAAGTTTCTGAGGATCAATGTGAGAGCATTAACTTTATGGAGACATTTTGCCAGCCCCATGTATTGCTTTTACTCAGTTTAAACTAATACAACTCTGTCACGTATCCCTGTTGTTGTTGTGATAAAGGCAAATGTTGAATGAACGTACCTGCTGAGATGCCAGGTTGCAGGATGTCAAGCTGCAGAAGCAGATTTTTTTCATATGTTATGGTCATGCCCAGCATGCATTACTCTTGGAAAAGGGTTTTAGAAACAGCAGGTTGAGTTTTAAGGAAATATCCATCACTGGTCAATAGTGCTGACTTCTGGGTATTAACATAAAAGAACAGGCATTCCCACTTTCAAGTGTTGAAAGAGTTTGGCTGAGGATTATTATCTTGACATTTATTACTGGAATATTTTAAACATAGAAAACAGGCTCCGGTGATGCAGATAAGTGACTTTATAAACTTTGGAAATGTTTTAAAGATTCTAAATATGAAAAATCTGTGCCGAATTATTGACATATATTTATAGTTTATAGTTCATAGTTTAGTACTAAGCTAACTGCCCTTGCGAGCCATTTTAAGCCTAGCCAATTATCCCATGTGAGACTCAAACCCTGCACCTTGTGTTTGCAAGGCAAACACCTTAGCCAATAAGCCACCCTCCCAACCCATGGTTTTGTTTCTCAAACAATTATTGATTTAAGGTAGTGGAAAAGTATATTTTTAATTTTTGTCAAATGCTTTCTTTCATTGTTAATATTCCTCATATGGTTATGTATGTCTTTAGTAATTTGCTGATGTTTTCGGCTTTTTCTAACAGTCTGAATAACAATATATATATATATGTGTGTGTGTGTGTGTATCTATATAAAGATGTGTGTATATAAATATATGTGTGTTTGTGTGCGTGCATGCATATATATACATACATATATATATATATATATATATATATATATATGTATATATACATTTTATATAAAGTATTATAGCCCTATTAGTTTGGCAAGATTGCTAGGAAAGGCCTTTGAAAAATGCCATGATCCCTGTTTTCAAACTCTTGATAGTTATTTAACATCATAGAGCATGGGTTCCTTTCTGGAACATCATGCATGGATTTTTACAGTAATGCAGTATACTCGTTTGAGTTAGATCCTTTTGTGAATGTCATTTACTTGGATCTTCTGTAGGCTTTCAACACCATGCCCCACTGCAATATTCTGGAAGTTATGAAGTTGTTATATTAAGATCTGGGTTGCTCACTATTTAGTAAACAGAAACTAAATGGTTAGGATTGTGGACAACTTTTCTCAAGTAAAGGTCATTAATGTTATTCTTTTTTATTTTGGGGCATTTTAACCTATTACCTCCATTTTAGTGTCTGATAATGTATGGATTAGTAAATATGGTGATGTCACCAAGATGTTGATGGTTGTAAAAAAATCATTCTGACCATGGTATAGTACAAAATTATAGTAACAAACTTAAAATAAAAAAGAATAAATGAAAGAACCCAGTACTGGTAGTAAACTAAACTATAACCAAAAACAAAAAAACAGTCGACAGTACTCACAGAACACGTACACTTTAATAAAATCCATAATAGAACGATAAAAGATTGAAACAATCCAAAATAAAACAACAAAAGGTTATGCGTTTTCATCTATAATAATTTTCTACACATCCTCAGAACCTTATGAAGGAAATAAACCTAACTAAAAATGCCCCTATGTAATGTATACTTCCAACAGCAACCAATCACAGGTTCACTTATATCAAACCCCGCAAAGTTCTAAAAGGGCTACTAATAAAACAAAACATTCAGCAAAAAAACATGTAAAAAAGATATTAGAAAAATGTGTTTTAAAGCTTATTGGCTCTTCTCACTAGATACAGATATATTGTCATTGATCTCAGGAAAAGTAGTGGCATCAAGCCTTAATTGCCAAACCATCTAATGGTGCAGTAAAACGTTCTTCCAGTCACTGGAGCATACAGTGCCTGCCATCTGTTCAAGAACCAGAAACATAAAATTAACAAAACCCTCGCAGACTGAGAAATGTCTAGTGAGGGCACTTCTGTTATCACCACACTGTAGGCTTTATATGTGTTGGTAAATCCTACGTGTTAGTGCATTACTTGTCTTGCCTACATAAAAAGTTTGTGCAAAAAGCACGTAAAACACCCTCTCAGACCTACAATTAAATTTATCATTTGTAGTATCATCACACTGAAACATTACCCAAGTTTTATGAATAATGTTCTGAATATCCTTCACACCAAGAGAGTAGTGTAGTACCATATTGTTCGGGATGTTAAAATCAGCATGATCAAGATTGTTGGATCCTCTATTATTCTCCAGCCCCTGTTTAATGATAGGTTCATAGGTTCATAGGTTTATACTAGGCTATCTGCCCTAAGGCATTTATAAGCCTAGCCCAAATTTTTGTGGCTTACTCCACCCCTTATATGAAAAAATACTGTGCCCATTAGTTTGTTGTGCCTCTGTCCAGCAGTGACACAGAGATGATTCCCGGGGTAAACCTACGATCTCCCATCCACAGGTCTAGATTTCTCTTGAACAGAGTCAGCGAGGTGCTCTGCCTCACATGGACCGGGATTTTATTCCACAGCATAGGGAGTCTCTGAGTGATAAATCTATCCCTCCAGCACGTCCTATTTATATCCGTGCTAAGGTTTAAGTCGCTTATAGGTTCATAGTCGCTTATAGGTTCATATAGGACCATACCTCCCTTTTCTCTCTGCCCAGACTTTAGTTTCAGTTGTACTAAGCATGGACTCATGGTATCCATGGTCAGAAAACATGTTTTTAAGCAATCAAAATTCCCGTTGACAGACCGTAAGAAGTTAGCCTTAACACTACTGTATTGGCTGCTCACTACCCCCTTTTTCCTGGTGATAAGAGTGACAACTGGAGAAGTAAAGAAAGGCGTTACAAAAACTGCAGAATAGACATTGTCAGCTTATTTGGCAATTGTGAGAGAGGTATCTGGATAATGACCAGCAGCACATGCAGCAGCCTGGAATGTGTTCATCCATACTGAAAAAAAAAAACAAGACAGTTGGTTAAGGGTCTCCATCAACTCCTATAATTGTTTTTAAGGTATACAGCATGCTTCAGTGACTTCCAGAGAGGTGAAAGAGTAAGTCAGCAGAGGCACAAAAAAAAAATAGAATGGAACTACAAAGAAGCCCCCCACATCTCTCCACGCAGGTACCTTCCCTGCACCTTCTTACTTATAACTATCACTGAGGTCTCACAAACTCAGGGGTGTTTTGTCATTTCTCTAAATTTATCCTTTGCCTCAATGAGGAAACAGTGAAATATACAATCACCATTTATAAGCCATGCTCACTTTACTAACTGTCTATATGCAGGCCATCTGAAGTAATCTCAGAAACTCTCAAAAGCACCAGCAGAGGCAAATTGATAGAGCTTAGCATCTCAATATTTTGCTCAAGAAAACAGAATCTGTCTTCCTGTAGGACAATGACCATCTTAGCTTTTACTTTAGTTTCTTCACTGGAACTATATTTATTAAGTTTAATAAACTTACCTTTATATTTCTCTCTGATGTGCAGTTTGCAAGCAAGGAACTTTTTATAGGTTCATAGGTAAATACTAGGCTATCGGCCCTAGGGCCTATACAAGCCAGGCCAAAAAGGTACCCTGGCTTTCGCCACCCAAGAAAATTATTTTCCTGTGCCCCTGTCGAGCATAGCCACAGAGGTGATCCCTGGGGAGAATTTCCTATTTCCCATCCAATCATCAAGATTTTTTTGAAGAGTGCTAATAAGGAGCTTTGTTTGATATAGATAGGTAGTTTGTTCTAGAGTATGGGAAGTCTCTGGGACAAGAATCCATTCCTCCAGCATGTTCTGTTTATTGTGGTGACAAGGTTTAGGTCCCTAGAGCATGTAGCTCAGAGGGATTGGGATTTCTTTAAGTGAGCATGTCCAACAGCTCTGGGTTTGACATAGCTTTGTATGTTAGGCAGAGATCACCTCTGAGTAGGCAATATGCAACGGAGTAAAGCTGGAGTTTTTTTAGATGGTCTGCATAGGGCATCTGTTTGAGGCCAGTAATCCTTTTTGTGAGGTATTTCTGTGGCCTTTCCAGTTGTAGATGTCTTGTGAGGTACATACCAAAAGGGGCGTTGTACTCTAGAATGGGTCTAATGAGTGATGAGTAGAGGGGAACAATGGCCTCTTTTTTCCTAGATGAGAAACCTTTTGTGATGAGGTGTAGAAGGATTTCCCGACTACTGTGGCAATGTGATTATCAAAGGAAAGACTACTGTCCAACTGTGTCCCAGGGTCTCTTATGACACTTTCAGTGTTAACTAGACTACCACTTATGTGGTAACTCATGGGTACACAGTTTTGACCAAAGGGGATGACAATGCACTTTTTGGCATTGAGTTTGAGGCCATGGCTTTGACACCAGGCATCTGTCTCAGTGAGATCTTTTGTAGGATGTCCACATCATTAGGAGTTTCAATTATGGCTCCTAGTTTGCAGTGATCTGCGAAATTCATTAGCCAAAGACCTTCTGTGTTAGCATGTACTTCAGAAAAGTAGATACTAAACAGGAGATGACCCAGGACTGAACCCTGTGGCACTCCACTTGTCACTGGTCTGAAATCTGATTTGGAGTCTGCTACTTTCACAGTGTGGGTTCTGTCAGTGAGCCAGTTGGCAACCCATCTTGTGACATAGGGATTTATACCTAGTTTAGTGAGTTTATCTATAATTCCAGAGTGGGAGATGGTGTCAAAAGCCTTGGCAAGATCTAGATAGGCTGTGTGAACCACCTTACCCTCATCTATGGCTTTGGTGACTGCTTCAAAGAAGTCAATCAGGTTTAGGAGACATGATCTGCCTTTTACAAACCCAACCTGGGTGGGGTCCAGAGTTTGGAGATTACCAATGTCTTTGTTTATAAGTTCCATGATGATACGTTCCATGGCTTTGCAGACCAGGCTTGTTCATTCTGTTGTTCGTGTAGAACGCAGCCTGGGATGTTGATAGGTCCCATGGATGCTGTGTTCTTGGCTTTGGTGAGTGTGGTTTTTACCTGTGCAGCCGTGATTATAGGAACTTTGCATTCTTCTGGTATAGAGATGGGCCCTTTAAGGGGTGAGGCGGGGGGTAAAGTTAGCACTGAACCTATCTGCCAGGATGTTGGCAATATCAGTTGGTTCTGTATATTTAGTGCCATTGTGCTGTAACTCAGAGCAGATCTGAGTGTTGCCATTGAGATTCTTGACATAGCTATAGAATGCTTTGTGGCTGTCTTTAGAATCAGTGGCGATTTTATTTTCATAACTAGCTTTGGAGGATTTTATGAGGGATCTCAGCATCTTACTGAGGCTGACTAGGGAGTTCTTCCAGTCAGGGATTTTACTCTTTGTTGCAACAGTTTCTTTCTTCTGTTGTAGAGTTTGTTTATGGCAGGGGACCACCAGATTGGCTTCCTTTTTTTGGAGGACAGCATCTTGGTTCTGTTAGGGATAGCATGATCCATGCACTCGTTTAAGTGCTTATAAAGTGCATTTGTGTAAGATTCAGCAGTCATACCTCTACTGTCCATCTGCAGGTGTGTTGCGAAGTTTGCCACTTCTGTCTTAAGAAGCGTGAATTTGGCTTTAGAGAATTTTTTTTACGGTGGTTTCCCTAATGGGGGATGGGGGGGCAGGATGTCTAGGCTGATTAGCTTGTGATCGGATCTGACCAACGAGGAATTGACCTCTGGTGTGGAACACTGGTCGCCCATGTTGGTAATGACCAGGTCTAGGATATTGCTGCTCCTGGAGTGGGTGTGGATAAGTTGATCCAAGGTGTTGGAATTTATGAATTCCAGAAAATGTTGAGCAAAAGTGTTGGTACATGAGTAGTTTTCCCAGTTAATGGTGGGGTAGTTGAAATCTCCACCTTTTCTTTATCATAATCTGCAGTTAAACCAAGAAAAAACAGTTTGTAGCAAGAAAAAGTCAGCCTACCTCTAGAAAATGTGTTGTATTTGTTTATTCAAAGGTAATTCCAAGATAAAAAATCACATTGAGCACTTTCATCCCCCATATAATAGGGACTTCATCAGAATAAATAATAATCTGCATTTAAAACAGGAGGGGGAGGAAGGTGAAGAGATATATCAAGTAAAACAACACTTCTGTCCTCAGCCTTTCTCCATATCTGCAGGTCACGTGGGGACCAACGTCATCAGGGTAATAGTGCCTGCTCTAGTATTAGTGTCAAGTAAAACAAGACTTCTGTCCCCAGCCTTTCTCCCTGTCTGTAAGTTATGTGCGGACCAATATCATCAGGGTAACAGTGCCTGGTCCAATATCAGTGTCAAGTAAACAACACTTCTGTCCCCAGCCTTTATTCATGTCTGCAGGTCATGTGGGGACCAGCATCCTCATAGCAACAGTACCTGCTCCAGTATGAGCAACAAGTAAAACATTTCTGTCCTCAGCCTTTCTTCATCTCTGCAGGTTACATGAGGACCACCATCATCAGGATAATAGTGTCTGGTTCAGTATCAATGCCAAGTAAAACAACAATTCTGTCCCCAGCCTTTCTCCACATCTGCAGATCACATTGGGATCAACGTCATCAGGGAAGCAGTGCTTGGTCTGATATCAGTGCCCCTACTAGTACCTACACGGCTGTTCCCAATGGAACTTTGGCAAAGAATCCATAACTGAAAGTGACCCTAAACAACTAAAGTCCATTAAAGTTTGAAAACTTAGGGCTGATAATGGTGCTATCAAAACAGATTCACAGGTAGTTACTAGGCCATTGATCTGTGAGAATCTTAAGATGTTTAGTCTTATATTGCCAAAGTCATTTTAGCTCTTTTATTTTGCATATGAACAATTCCTGAATTCAAACTATAAGGCTGCCTATGAACATAGACTGCTTGAGGATATTTTTGTATATTTTTCTGCTTAACCAATTGTGAAGTGCAGTTTTAAATAAATGTATTTCATTAATGGTCTGTACACTAAATGGCAACTTATTCTACAAATAGGTATCATTTGTGTGACATATCTCTCGTAGATGTTAAAGATCGTGTATAATAGTATTTTTGCTTCTTTGTTCCATAATTATGCTCCTGCCGTTTAAAGTGGGCTTTCCAGTTCTAAAATGTTTTTACTTAAGTTTCTTCGCTAGAACTATTTTAAGTTTCATAAACTTGTGTTTGTACTTCCTATATGTTCAACAGCAGCTACTTTCTAAATCTGAGTTATGAGGACCTACATTTTGATGATGCAATAGGGGACAGAAACAGCTAGGAGTAGATAGTTATGTTTTCTGTAGTCTGCAGCAGATTTCAAGACAAAGTGACAGAGAGCAGCACAATCAATCACTCAGTCAGGCAATCCCATTAATAAAGGGTTAGTTGAAATCACAAATCAAAAAGGTATGCACATTTTGAAATCTTTAAATTCTGTTCATGGATGTTGAAGCTGACCACTTATGTTTAAGGTAATTTAAAGTTCAGTACATTCTACTTGTGGGTTGAGGGTAGTAGGAAATTAATGCATAAATGATTGGGTCTCTAACAAATACTGATACTGCCCCACTTTTTCCATCAGGTCTGAATGCACGACAGGCGCTGAAAACATGTAAAGATGGATTGCTGACTTTACCCTGAAATTAAGTCTCTGTTACAACATAGATATAGGCGTGTCTAAGTTAAATGACGGCCTTGAGTTCTGAGCATTTATTGCTAAGACTTTTGGAATTGTGCAAAAGTAACCTTGAGGTAGTCCATACTGGAACTGAATGCAAGCTGTTTTTATGAATGTTCAAAAAGTGGACTGTGTCTAAAATGGTTCTATGGGGCAGCTAGTGATTTTGGCCATTGTGTGGTACATGCAGAATTAAGGTTCCGGCTAACTTTGATAAAGCAAATTGGGTTGTCAATCACCTCATTCGAAAGATGACTAATTCTGGATTCCCCTACATGCTACTTAGCCAGTTGTTAACCCCAGTTATCTTCTCTTCCCTTTTTCTGTTTAGGCACCATTCTGAATAAGGGATTGAATTCTACTCAGGGTCAGCTTTTTACAAGCATCTGACATGAACACTGGAAGACCCAATACATTTCTCTGCATGTCCTTCTGATTTAAGTGACTCAGGTCATTCACATTTACATTAGCCATCACCAGGTCATCATATTTGTCCTGTCTGAGAGAGTGTAGAGCCTTCATAACATTACACATCCTGCCACAGGAAAGGCAGACATCACCCTATTTTTGTCCAGTCTAGTGAATGTAAAGTCAGTATGCCAGATGACGGAGTCACCAGTGACTAGGGCATTTCATCTTGGATGCATAGTCATAGTGGCAGTGGAAGGTTTACAGAATGCAGCCTGGTGACTCACTGACTTAAGTGAGTGTGGTGGAGTTGTGTTAGTGGATTACTGACAAAGCTCTATGGTCCTGATTATCGAAAGCTCAAGGACTGATGTTTTTAATACCTCAACGTATATTCATTTAGTGTGATCTTGTGGATACACTGGTGAGGTTATATGTTGCTTACTGACCATCTGTTTAAGGGAGAGAGTGGCCTTCAGGTTGCAAACACAGATTACAGCTCCATATCCATCAACTTCTTAGAGCAAGAAATCTGGACAAAGCCATGAATAAAAGTGTGACAAAGGCCCAGAAATAGGGACGATTTAATATTGCTCTTACAAGCTTAGAAAATTGACAGAATAAAAGGTTTTGCATTAGCACAATTTTTCTGAAGGGTATGAAGTCTGAAACACACATGCATGTCATTATTTGCTAGCTTCAGTCTTTAATGATTTGCCACTAGTTTGCCAGAAAACCACAATTTTATGAAAAACAGACCAAAATTATGAGGCAAAAATCTGGACATTCTGCGAAAATCTGTACAGCTGAGAAGTAACAAGCTCTAGTTGCAGTTGGTTGTTGGTATGTACTAAGGAGCTCTTACACTGTCTTAGAAAATCAAGTGCACTGAGGCTAGCAACAGAAGGGATGGAGGTAGATTGGACTTCTATGTTTGCTAGGTGGTTGATTTGCCATGGGCAGGAGTGAAATATTAAACTAGTTTAGTCTGTAGGCAGAGGAGATAATGTTGGGTAGATAAAACAGTACTGTGGAGGAGATGCACTAGGTGAAGGAAAGACTACTGTAATACTGGTACAACAGCTACTTGAATGAACAGGGAGGAAATTAAAATTAAGTATTACAGTCTAGTCCAAAAGTAGGACATGACTACAGCTTAATACAGCACAGAAATGCATTTTAATAACAATAGTATAAGGGCTGAAGTCATAGTATAAATTAAACATAGTAAGATCAGAGAGTAGTACGCAAGAATAACTTAGTACATTACTTAATTTCAGTAGCAAAAAAGAGTAATCTACATGTTGTACTCAGTAATAATAGAATGATGGCTGACATTTAGTGGAGTTAATAGACTCAAGGGCTGTGCAATGACCACTTCTAGGATTTATCTGTTCGGCTGTATCACTACTTTTACTGCACCACAATTGCACAGTGAAAGTGTTATCAAATCTAGTTGTTTGGTAAGGGAGAGATGGAGGTCAAGAACAGTGGTTTCTCCACCCTTTGTAGTTTTTCTCACAAAAGTGTAGTGCAGCTAAGCTATGAGCTGAGGGCAGGCCCAATTAAGCTTGGTTTATGATCTGCAGCATTAAAGATTGCTCTGTGGCTCCAAACAATGGTGTGGTAAACAACTCTTCATTGCTGCTCATACATGCTTAATGAAAGTTTGGGACTTGGGAAAATCAGAAGACGAATCCGAAAATAAACACAAATTTAGGAAAACAATACAGAACAGAATGTAATGTGTATTAATGAAATCTATTCTGCAACAGGAAAGAACCGTGTGCAGGAACACATATATGACCTTGGCTGATGAGGCCTATCAGATGGTAGAGTCAGAAAGGACCACAGTAAATCTGAAGACAGTTACTGATACCTGTATCTATTTTTATTTTGCTTTTTTTTAATAAATGGTCTCTCTCTCAGCCTTTCAGCCATATGCAGGCCTGAAGGACAAGGTCAAATGCAATACATATGACAGTATTACAGTAGCTAATCAACTGGCATGATTTCAGGAAGTTAAAAGAAACAAGAGTTCCAAGAGAAAACCTACCAAGATATGTAGAGAATATACAAATTTTATGCAGGTAGTGACCAGAAGTGAGGACTGGATCCTAGAGCTGTGAAGCAGATACCTTAACATCTGAGATACCCTGTTGGCAAAGGTACTACAAATGATAGTCTGAAGTAATATTGATGTGCATCTAAGAGGCACAAGCTTAAGGTGCATGAATAGCTTAACAGCACCGTAAAAGTGATCCAGCACAACAGATTTCATTTAAAGCATTCAATTATTTCTGTAAATCCAAATTCCAAGCAGTAACTTCTTTTAAAAAATAATGCAGGACTTTCAACATGATATTACCTCTTTCATTAAAGAGAAGATGCCACAAAGTAAAAAGGATGCTAAAATACCAACTCTTGACAACAGATGGTTCCCAAACAGCAACTCTTTCTTTACAGCTGATGATGTGCAATTTTTTGTGATAGTAATTAACAGATAAACACAGGTGGGCTAATTCTGCACTGCATATGGAGAATAACTTCTCAGACAATGTAAAGCAAAAGGTGTCAGGATACGAGCAAAGGGAAGCAAAATATCATGGATCTATTTGCTGAGCTTTTTATGCAGAAAGGCTTAACAGAATGCACAGTCAACATCCTGGATAATAAAGCAAGTGCAATAACTGAAATCAGCAAAGGTAAGATATAGTTGTAATGTGATGCAATAAAAAAAAAAAAGTTTACGTATACCTATTCAAGAGAAATGATTTTTCACAATGGACATTAACAGTAAAAGTAGTACATAAAACACAAGATGGCTTACTTTTACTGCTGTCTTACAAATGATTGTTGTACCAGCAAATATGCAGATGAAAAGTAACAAGGAACTTTAATGGAAAAAAAGAAGCCTGCAGTTTACAAATCACTGGATAGCTCTTAATATGCTTTAATACTACAATATGTTTTCGATTCAGCCATGTTTCAATGCTGTAAAAATATGCTTTATTTGTAATTACAAAGTCAAAACCATGAGAAATGAACAGCAATATTCTCTTAAACTGAAAAAACATGCTGTATGGGAATGTTGAGTAGAAAAAGAAAACTGTGAACTCACAGCACTCCACCTGGAGATGAAGAAGTGACTTACCATCTGCCAACATGTTCAGTTTCATCCTTCCAATCTGACTGTAAAAGGCCTGCATGGTTCCTCTCACTCCAGGCTTAAAAAAGCATCAGTTCTGAGAAGTTAATTCTGAGTGCTACTCCTGTTTTATATTTGAAGATTTGTCAAGTAAGTACTTTCACAGTCATACGGCTATCAGTACGCTCTGCAGGACTGAACTGTGAAATGTCAACTATGTTAAGCAGACACAGAAATTATTTATTACCAAAATTCATTAACTTGAACAATCTGCAGTCCTAAGCCTCCACCTTCTCATTCCTGCAGCTGCTCCTTGAATTTTTATAACTTCATTATCGTTGGCAAAATAAAATTAGTAACAATTACTGATTGCAAAAATAAACTACTCACATAATTGCTAACAAGCTGGTCAAGAATAAATAAGAAAGGATCCTAGTCATCAGAGACTGAAGAATTTCTGAATTCAAAAGTAATAGTTATTGTTACTCAGTGAAACACGGAGGTAGCTGTTGTGAGGCATTTACATGTTATGCTTTGCCAAAATGACATGCCTGTACAGTGATTCTTCCATACCTGATGCATTACCGCTTTGGAGAATTATGGTGCATCCTTTACTCCTATAAGTAACAAATAAGACAGGTGGTGGTGCTGTGGTAGCATTGTCGCCTCACAGTTAGACGTTGCCCGTTCGATTCTCAGAGCGTCTTCTGTGCTGCGACATGCGTGAACGGGAGTTCCTTCGTTGAAGGTTGTGCGTTAGGCCCAGCAAGCCAGCACGTAAAACTCTACTACCAATCATTAGCGGACCGGAGTTCCGCTGTGGCGGCCCCTAACCGGGAAAAGCCGAAAGACACAAACAATTCTAGATGGACTTTCACAGATCAAGGTCAGTGGGAGACCCAACTTTAAAAATGCTCCTTCCCACAAAACGTCAGAGTGTAATTTGCAATGGGTAGAGACGTACATCCAGACATACATACAGATGTATGTTACTCAGTATAAGACATTCAGAAGTACAAAAGTGCAGCTATCATCATCAGTATTCTTATATGGCAGATGAAAAAACTAATTAAAACTGAAATTACCAAACTACCATAAACCCTGTTCTGGTGTATTTTTCCAAACTATGTACAATACATATGCATGTGTTTAAAAAAAATACACTCACTAAATGGTTAAGCAATAGGGATACCATCAAAATATAAAAGTGAGGTTTTGTGTGGTTCTTGTTATAGCAGGGGTGCTATAACATACAAGTGAGGTTTTGTGCAATCCTTCTTACAGTATGATTTTCCTGAAAAACTTTAATAATACAAGCAGTACATGGTGTACATTTTCACACACTGAGGCTGAGACTCAGAAGCAATTTTTGTATCGATGTAGATAATATTTCATGCTGAACAGCCAGACAC
This sequence comes from Protopterus annectens, assembly GCF_019279795.1. Taxonomy (NCBI): domain Eukaryota; kingdom Metazoa; phylum Chordata; order Ceratodontiformes; family Protopteridae; genus Protopterus; species Protopterus annectens. The sequence continues at coordinate 480,480,864 of NC_056726.1, read as the reverse complement.
CCAAAAGGGGAAATTCAGAGACACGCTGAGTGCAATTGCAGAAAGAGAATACCACAACCTGGGTAATATGCAAACAGCCATATAATGACAAGGAAATGGGCAACAATATTTAAATGAGGGCAACCATAGATGCAAATGAGGGTAAACAATAGGGAAAGGTGGTTCAGAAATTATATACTCTAAATGTGGGGGGGGGACTACTGCCAGGGTTGTTAACTGCATCAAAATCTTTGAGCTACAAGAAACACAATGCTAAAACCTGTAAGGGGTAGCTACTGCACCAGTCAATATGTATAAGCAAGAGGCTGTTATCACTGCTGGTAGTCACAGTATTGCAAGTTGCTGCCCTTCACACTGCCAAGTCATTCATCCACCATGCCCTTCACAGCAGAGAAGTAATGGACCACTACCGTGTGGGCAAATGAAGCATGTAGGATAGCTATATAATCTTTAGGGGACCTTCCAACAAAGGACACAGTGGTTGTATCCCATGCACCTGCCTCAAGGATACTCCACCAGTTCATTGATGCCTTCCTGTTGCATGTGTGGGGAATATGTGGGGTCCACGTACCACAGAGAAGACTGGCAACACCATGTGACCATTTTAGGCATAGCCCATTTCTCTGAGATATTGGTAGTCATAGATTGCACTCACATTGCATTAAAGGTCCCACCTGGGGAGCAGAGACTAGCCATAAGAGGTTGAACTCTCATCAACTGTCAAGTGGTTTGTAATACACAGGGTGTGATACACAATGTGTCTACATGTGATCTTGGCAGTGCACATGACTCACATCTGGTGAATCTGGTGATTTTTCAAAGGGACATCTTATTGGCCATGCTAGATTATTCCATGGAACCATGGCTAATGACCATAATTAGAAACTCACAGACCATAGCAGAGAATGCTAAAAATAATACCCTGTCACATGCCCGGGTCATTGTCGAACATGTGTTTAGCCTACTTTCTCTGGCTGAATGCATCGGCAGTGCACTGCAGTATGATCCTGCAACATGCATAAAATCATTGCCATGTGAGCAGTGTCACACAACATGTTCATACTCAAACAGTTGAAGGAGGGTACAAACATTCAAGAGGAGCAAATACCAAACTCACCAGTGGAGGAGGTGCATCATAAGGAGCCCATGGAGGAGCTGGCTGCAGGAGGTGCTATGCCAGATGGAGGCTGGAGGAAAATGCTACAACAATAGCTAATATAACTATGGAACAAATAAAGCTGCATATACAGAATAAAAAAAATGCATGCAAAACTACACATAGATTGTGCTACACCATGTGTAGACTGGCCACATCATGTAACAAAGCACAGTCAAGTAAATGAGGACTGCAGGCAGGGCAGAGTTATCATTGTATGCACAGCTGGGGACAGCCAGAATAATGTCCACAACAGGCAGTCTGTGAGGGGCTGGGGTGAGGATTATGAGTGTGTGCATGCATGTGTGTCATGGGTAGAACTGTGAGGGAGTTGGGCAGATTCACCAGTCAGAGGTTGCTGTCTCCGTTGTTAAATGACTGCATGTTGGTGGGTGCATGCATGTGTGGCATGGGTAGAACAGTGAGGGAGTTGGGCAGATTCACCAGTCAGAGGTTGCTGTCTCCATTGTTGGATGACTGCATGTTGGTGGGTGATGCTGATGTCTGTCAGCATGTGGGCTGGGACCTGTTGGACAAGTCCAGGGCACCAGTAGGAGACACATGCACTGACCAAGCACACCCCTATCCATGGGGAGTACCGTCTCTTAAGATGTTTACAGACCCAATCCACAACATACAAATACAATACAGGGCTTAGTGATCGCAAAAGATGTCTCATACTATAGGTGGTCTCTGCATGAACACTCAATTTGCATATACGTCCACACTGTCCTGTACAGACCATAGCACTGGATGATGGTGTAGTGTAGGTGGCAGTGCTACAGGTTGGAGGCCATGCCCTCAACCTCCCCATTAAGGTGGAGGTGGAGTCATTGAAAGTGCTTTGGTTGTGGTATGTGGTTGTACAGGAGCATCTACTGATGATATATATTTGGCCCTTACATTCTCTCAGGTTTTCTCAAATTAATACCCCAAACAGCTCTGCTATGACTTGTTGGTGTCTGCCTATCCCTGTATTATGGCTTTGCACAAGTATTGGGTAGCAGCCAAGGATACACTTGCCTCTAGAAGCTGGTAGTTTCACTGGTGTACTTTGCCACTGGCATTCCATCCCCTGATGCCAACACCTCACTCAATGGAGCTGGTGGCAATCAAAGAGGATGGTGCTGCTGGTGATGAGACCCATCCCTCAGCAGATATGTCTGCATCTTTAAGTCGTTGAACATCATTGTGGGTCTGGGTTGAACACGCACAAATGTTATGTCTATAGAATAAGGTGGGGATGTACCCATCAGGTTGCCCAAGTCTACCACTGACACCCTGGCCCCTTACTATAATAGGATGGGGCTGCCATCACCAGAGACAGACAGTTCCCTGATCAGACAGGTCTAGGGCTATGGTGGAGGACCCCAATAATACACCACCTGCAAAAACACCAAGAAATCACCCAAACTAAGTAAGCACTCTTCACAAACACATTCAATCCAATGCAAACACAACTATGTAATAGAGCGATACAGGAAAATAATGGTTAACACATCTTAAGCAGGCAGTCTTTGAACCTGAAGACTTGATATTCCTAAGCAATAAAGAAATCATGCTTGTATGATGTCTCACCTCACAATGCACTGCCACTGCAGACATTACCCCATATTCGGACATGCCAAATTATGATATCAATGACATATTGTGTGGTGCCCTGTGTAAATTGGCACTGATGTCTAGCATTCCACAATGGATATCAGAATTGTCTGCACCCACATGAAGAAATGCCAGGAAATCCTATATCTCTGTCAAATGTGGTTTCTACTGCTCTGCTAGGTGAGATGCCCTATTGCATACATCTTCAGTCATGTTACTGCCCTTCTTTGGACTTGCTGATAATTCTGATTTTGGCCACATACAGTACTGATGTCATCTATCATGTCCCACCAAACATGCACATAGAAGGTCTGGTTATGCTGACGAAGATGCTGTAGCAGGATATCATTCTCGGCATGGGATAATTTACTTTTCCAGTGTTTCCCTCCTTTGGGCAAGACACTCTGCAGTTACAAAGAAATATATATGTGAGCAGTTGTAAGGTCACACATGAGATACCTCAGTGCAGTGACTCATGTAATGGGAACACTTGGCAAGATCCATCTGCCCTTGTAATAGGTATGGGGGAGTACCCACATGCACATCTGTGGTCTGTGAGAACCGGTTAAGTGTATAATGTGACTGGGTGTTATAGACATGGAGCAGAGGTGACTAATACCTCGGAAGAGGACAGAGAGTGCACACGAGTATGTGAGACAGCTTGCATCTGTAGGTACACAGGACATATTATGAGATATAATGGCTCCATGCACTCCTTTGGAAGATTACAACATTCTCTATAGACATCTTGGTATACCCCCCCCCCTATTGTGGAGCTGGCACAGGTCCAGCACATGCTATGACTGCAATTGTTCTGCACCCTCCCTGACAGTGACATACATTGCTCCTATGCAGCTCACCATATCCAGACCCACACCTCCATCAACTTAGTAAGACATAAAATAGTATGTGCATACATCCCACATGTCTACCTGTGGGAGGTATGTGCAAACATCCCACAGGTAGACATGGCCCTACAACACATCTCACAAGCTGTGAATGCAATCACCTCAGACTGCACGTAGACATCCCTCTTTGTGGGTATGTATGTAGCTTTCACCACCAATTTGAATGGGGGGGGGCATCGTATTATGTGAGTAAGTAGCCAGGCCCTTCCACACGTCAAAGGAAGTAGCATAGGCCTGACATAGAACTCCCTTGTACAGAATTATGAAGGCAATTATCCAAACTGTTACCCAGGCCACAGAATGGACATCCCCTACCATGATTCCTCAGTGAGACCAGTCAGATGTGGTCAGTAAAGAACCAATTAGATCTACAACCTAAACTGAAATGTCTGTGGAAGTCTAAGCTTCTTCTCCTCAACCACCACTGCTGCAGATGCTTCAACATCTGTAGCACATGGATATGGACACAGAGAGGCAATTTGATGAGTGTGTATGGACATAACAGGGAAACAGTACTACCTTGTATTACTGCTGAATAAAGGACAACTCGATGCACACCCTTGCAATGTGCTAGCTGTCTCCCCCAACAAACAAAATCCACAGTAGTAAACTCACAACAACTTTATCAGTAATCCAAACATAATGAAAAATAGTAAGTAACTGCACTGTAAAATACGCATATGACATATATACACTCAAGCACAGATCTCCCAAGCAGTACTGCCACAGCTGTGGCTGTAATTATCAGCCAGCAGACCACCTTGTAAAGCCTTGCACAGTCTTGCCATTGTAGTATCTGATGCCACTGGCATGCCCTACTCAGGTGAGCAGTGCTGGCAGTACTAAAGTGACCTGAGGAGGTGCCATCCTAACCCTCTACACAGATGGGAAGAAGAGGTCAGTGAGAGGGCACCTCAAAATGTACTGTAAATATGCAGGGCCGATCACAGCCCTCATATTTCCCTTAAAGGTATCAGGACATTTAACTGATGTGTTCTGTATTTCTTGTTTTTGTTTTAAAGCTCAGGAGGAAATTTCAGGGATGACCCAGGGTGGTATTCATATTGACTATGGAATACTTAGCCAGGGCACTGGGGAACTTCCTTTACTTTTTTTGAGCACTAGGTAGCACCAGAGGGCTTGAGTAGTGCTTGGAAAATTCCAAACAAGAGGAAACATTGCTGGAGACAGAATCAGAGTGACAGAGACAGAGAGAGAGAGAGAGATAAAAATCCTAGTAACGGAGATGGAGAGCCGAGGACTGAATACAGAGGTGCTGGAGAATTTAAAGAAAGAGAACCAGATGAAGGAGAGGACATGTGCAGGAATACTGTGATGGCTTACAAGTTACAGGTGCAGTCAGATAATGAAGCTGGTAATGTGGTAGAGAAGGCTACGGAAAGCATACAGGTGTGTTTGGCTGATGGAGTAATCAGGTTTAATAACATATCTCTGCAACTCAGTATTCTAGATGATAAAAATGAAGCAAAAAAATATGTAAGTGTTGTAAGTCAAGGACAAGAAGCAGTGTACAAAGTGAAGAGAGGTGCTTAACAGGAGCAGAAGGACAGCAGCTTCAGAAAAGGCTGGTGTTAAGAATAAGAAATAAAACCAGTGTTAAAGACAGGTATGACATTCTTCTTTTCCTTTCGGCATTTCCTGTTAGGAGTTGCTACAGCAGAACAGTCCACAGAATTACTGGCAGTGGACTTTTACTGTGTCGAGTTGCCAGCCCATTGCCCCAACATTCCACAGAAGGCACACACACACACACACACACACACACACACACACACACACACACACACACACACACACACACACACACACACACACACACACACACACACGCTTAGGGCCAATTTAGAATGTCCAATTCACATTCAGCACATCTTCTGGATATGGGAGGAAACTGGAGCACCCGGAGGAAACCCATGTAACCACAGAGAGGACATGCAGACTCCGCACAGAAGGCACCCCAGCCAAGAATCAAATCGGAGAACGTCTTGCTGTGAGGCGGCAATGCTGACCGCTGCACCACAATGGTCACCCAATGACAGGCATGACATTATGAACAATATACGCCATTAACGTTCACTTTAAGATACTTAAAGGTGTTGATACATTTGGGGTCAGAAGACTTCCATGAAACACCTTTTGAAACTTTTTCAGGTGCAGAAACATTTATGAGTGAAACAGAAAAACATCACATTGGAAAGACATTTTTTCAGAACTTTGGCATGCAGTTAACAAGAAAACAGGCTGTGCAATTCAGAACTGGAGGAATGTGAACTTAAAAAAAAATAAAGCTGTGAAGTTGTATGGGAAATGATTGTATAGTATGCAGGATATAAAGCATTTTCTGGGTGAGGGGTGTTAAAATACAATATGAAATAAAAATATTGGATGTAACAGTTGTGACACCAGGAAGTGTGATGATACGTGACTTGAGAAAAAAATGAAATTGTGAGAGTAATAGTAATATATGTGTATACAAACATGTCAGAAAGAAAAAAAGTGTTTGAAGGACTAAAACAATACATGAAAGTAAACATGTCAATAGTAATGACCAAGAACTTTAACTGTAAGGTAAGAAAAGGAAAATAAAGCCAGGTATAAAGGTGATTAAAGAAGTGATGCTGCATGGCAGCATAAAGTTGGAAAAAGTAGAGAGAATGTACAAAAAGGGATTTTTTTAAAAGATTATACTATGTGTTTAGGAGACAAGAAAGAAGTAGCATGCTGGGTAGTAGTAGTATATTTTTCAGATCCTAAAGAAATATGGGCTGTTAGGTGATAATGAAGAAATCATGAAAAAGTTGAAGATTAACAGGGGACATAAGTAACAAATAAATGAAAGAGGAAGGCAGAAGACTATGAGAGGAACATATAACAATGAGAGTGTTTTATAAAAACTGGACAAATGGTGGATAGCATTTAAAGAGAAATCTAAAAAAGACTTTTGGAAATACAGAAAAGTATAACAAAAGAAGGGTGGAAAATGAACATATGGTAAAATATTTTGAGAAAGGAATAGAAAAAGAAAATAACAAAATAAGAGAATCAGAATATAAATTCCAAGAGAAAAATAAAGAAAACTGAAATAAGGAAATTTCACTTTTTTTTTAGGAAAGGAGGTAAAAAAGAGAGGGTAAGATGGACGGAAAGGTAGATGAGAAAGGGGTAGTAAAATGTAAATAGGATGTATAAGAAGTTGAAAAGGGTATCTGGAAAGTTAAGAAAAGTTTGGATAGAGCAAAATGTACATGATAAAGCTGATGGAACAGAACCCACAATGTTCGATTATTTCATCCTGACTAGATGAGCGACAATATCCATACTTAACCCATCCGATCCTGGTGCTGATTCTTCCTTCCCTTCTTTTATAACCTCTTCTGTTTCTTTCCATTAAATTGAATTAATTCTTCTTATTTACAAACACATTGGAAATGAAGCTAAGTAACTTTAACATATATACAAACTAGTTGTCTCATGCATTGATGTTCAGGCTGTACTCACAAAATGGCACTGAAGCTAGCACGTACTCACTATTTATATGCTCATTCAGGTCTTAGAAATGCTTCTTAAAGGTACAAAACACATGTCATTTTACAGATATTATACATAGATAAGTGTAAGGGAAAATAAGTATTTGTGGAAATTCTAAATGAATGGTTAGAGGCAGGGACAGATGATGACAAGATATCTGATGGGGTAATTAAATTTATATGGAAGAAAGATAACAAAAAATATTAAGAATTGGAGACTGATAACACTGAAAATTACAGATTATAATATTTTTATGAAAATAATACAAAAAAGAATGGGGGCAGTTTTGGAAAAATGACAGGGGAGGGGTACATGGAATAAAGGGAAATAGGTCAAGGAAATGTCAGTAATAATAAAAGAAATCAAAGATGCCATTTTGCGAGACAATAAAGATTGGTTGTGTGTGATGCAGCAAAAGCATTTGACTCAGTAAATCATGAGGTTATATGGAATATTCTAGGGGATTATAGAGTTGGGACAAAATAATGAAAGTTAAAGATCTGTTACGATATGCCTTGGATGGCGGTTAGGATAAATGGTTGGTTAAGAAAATAAAGATTGAAAAAGGTGTGGAACGGGGTGTTCAATAAATGTGTTTATTTGTACTAGTAATGAATGCATTAATACAGACATGTATTAGTGAAATGAGAGAAGCAGAATGAGAGATGGAAAAAGATGCAATAACACCAGTGTCTTTCTTATGTATGATTTAGTTATTGTAACAAAAAATATAATATGGATGAGAGAAAGTGACAATGATGGATTAAGGTAAATAGTTCAAAATGTAAATGATTTGGTGAAATAAAGAAGATAAATGGAATATATTTTACCTGAAATAAGATAAACATATAAGGAATCAAGTTTGGTGAATGTGGGAAAATAATAGAACAATACAGAGAAATTCTAGATGAAATAAAAGTTAGTTGGCAGAAAACATTCTATTTACCCTTTAAAATGAATGTAGATATGTTAAATACATGTATACTGGGAAAGTTGGGATATTTGAGGAGTGTACATAATGTTTCTTGGCAAAAGTGAAAAAGAATTGTTAATGATTTTTTCCCCAATTTTATTTGTGACTGGATAGATTATAAATGATGTATAATGTTTGCAACTAAAATTATGTGAATATGGTTTGTGATGTATAATGTTTGCAACTAAAATTACGTCAATATGGTTTGTTTTCATTTATATAAATGTATGACTTTCAATGTCATAAGTCATAATTTAATAAAGAAGTTTCTTGTTAAAAAGACTCACACCAGATACGTGGGTAATTCTATAAAACAAAAAAGGAGGAGGTTTAACTTTTAAACATCCAGTTTTATGTTTGGCATCTAAATACCTTTTTTGGGTATTAAAAATATGAAGGGAAAGGAAAGTAGTTTGTTAGGGAAAATACTTTCTTATGAAATATGGAAACATAAAAAAAATCAAAAAGGAGGAGATGAAAAAATAGAATATGAAGAAAAGATGAGTTATGGAAAATTAAAAGTGATGATGTTTAAAAAGATAGAAGGGAAAGGTATAGCATGATAATGGAAAATATTTGATATATACATGGAAAGATCATAATGAAAAGGTAAAAAGTCAATAAAAACAGAATGGAAAGATTTGATGTTTTATGAAGCAGGGATTTTTTGTGGAAATTATTATTGGATAAGTTGCCTGCAAAAAATAGCAAGAAATAGACAGCGATGGAGGAGAAAAAAATTTAAAGATTGCAATGAAGTAGAAATGACAAAAGCTTTATTGTAAAAAGAATTACATTTTTAAGAAGAAATTTCAAAATAAGTAAATGTGGGAAGGATTTTGAAATATAAATTTGGATAAAATTTTGGATGGAAAAGATGAAAATGAAAAAAACATGACAATGACAAATGAAATTATTTTGAAATATAAATTTGCATACAATTTTGGAGGGAAAAAGAAAAAAAACATAACAATGACAAATGGGATAAGATATAGATGGAAACAGCATATATGTTGCTAAAAAGATGTGATGAAATGCGGTATAATAAAACAGGAATGGTGAATGTTGGCTGAAATAAAAAGATGGTTATGGAGAAAAGGATGGGGGTAGACTGAAAGATGTAAAAGTTTGTGAAACTGAAGAAACAGTAGTATACTGAATATATTGAAAATGTTTTAAATGTTGTAGAAAAGTAAACACTACAGAAGGGGCGTGATGTCTACTGATTTAAATAAAACCCTTACTCCTTTTTTCAATAAGTGCCATGGGATCATTTATATCTATTTGAGTTACCACCAAGTCAGGCACACTCACGGGTGTAGTACCCCAATTATGGTGCATACAGTGTCAGGCTTTGAAAATTAATCCAAGAACCTGGGGTGGAAATAGATCCTGATCTTCCAATCTTCCAGCACCAAAGATGAGTGAGCTACCTGTTGTGAGTTAAACAACTCCATCTCATTTGTTTGTTCAAGACAATACTCCATGCACATATATATGTATATATACATACACACACACACACACACACACACACACACTGCTTTGCTCACCCACATGCAGAAAGCAAGATGGCCAGCTTAATCTTTCTGCAGTGCATGTCTTACAGTGCCTGACATGCAGGTTGGTTTCTATATTCCAGAGCTGTGCAAACTGGCCATGTCAGGGTATACTTGGGGGATTGTATGACAGGCCTGGTAGAGGTCCTTGGAGGGTTTACTATGTGTTCTTGATGGTGGTGGGGGCCTGGTGGGTTATAATGGTGGGAGGTGTGTGGGGTGGAGAATTGGGTTGAGGTCTGTGTTGTGTGGGGGTAGTGAGGCTCTTGGTCACATACTGTTCACACATCATTCCTCCATATGCTCTATCATTATGCATGCCTGTCATACCCCTATCTTTTTTGCTGCAGCCATGTTATGTGGCCTGGTGCATGGCAAATAATCCTGTGGTGGCTGCAAAGCACCTGCTCATAGCAGTTTGCTAGACACTACTGTTTAACTGACTGCATTATAGTACAGTGCCCTCATATGGATGTTGGGCTGCACATGTATTACTACTAAGCAAATCCATATGGGATGCCTTTGAAGATGCCCCTTCTGGCATGTCCAAAGGAACACTACTCCATACATCCCCCATGAAGTTTTACATCCAATGTACTTATCCCACCCCTGTAGCCTACAAATAAGCACACACAATCCAAGCAATGAAGACAGTGACATTGCACGGAGATCCTACTCTAAGGATTTGGCATTTAGTTATCTAGTCAGAACTATCTGAGGTAATGTAGCAGGTTATGTAGTACAACATTAGGCAACACTCATAGTGGTCATATCTATCAGACCTAATACTAATGTTATGTTTTCTTTGTCACATCTTCTACCTCATTTTGCTGCTATCCTTCACTTTGCTATTTTATTTTATGTTTGTGGTTTTATTTCTATCCATTTATGTTAACATTCTGCAACATCTGCCGCAGCCATACCAGTTGTATGCCACAGATCCCCAACTTTCAGCCCTGGCCTTTTCTTGCTGTCAATTCACCTGATTCCAGGTCTGCCTCTCCATCAGGTGCAGTGGGAAAGCCTAATAGTATCATCAGTGGCCTCTGGTAGTCACTCACTACTGTTCTGTCCTGGCACTACCAGGGATTCATAATTTATCACAACGCAGAGGTAGTAGAGTTGGTAGAATGTTGGCAGGAGGTTTTTATTAGCTGCCTGAAGAAGGCCTTTGTGTAGCTTCAGGACTTGTACTGTTGCTTAGCTTTACCATAACCATCACAACAAGCAGTGTTTAGTGGATAGGACACTCATAGAGATGACTATCCTCTCTATGGGTCTAGTCCAGGAAGCATGGAAACAAAGTGGAACACTCACCCTATACCCCATACAGGTTGTGACATCCCCTCCTCTGGGCCAGTGATCAAGGAATCTCAATCCTCACCACAGACACCTGTGAGGGACATTCACTTAGAACAACAAAAAAACAGTATTTTCAGATGTAGCTATCTGCACCAAGCACAATTTCCCTTAAGAGCACACAGGGACAAACACAGTCTTGGGACTGGATTTCCCTTTGTAGAATATGAATGGTCAAATCATGTGTTCAAGGAGATTGAGTATGTGAAAACCTGTATGTATCGATTTGAACTTTGTACTACAAACTATTGAGTAAACTGTGAATAGTGGAAAAGTACTGAAAAACAAGAGCCTGTTTGATAGCAGGAAATGTGCCTTATATGGAAGTGTATCCGATTTTCTTTCTCTACCTAGAGATGTAGTAATGTGAACTGCTTCAAGCCTACAAGTAAACCACTAATTGGTTAATTATCTTTTGTACTATTTTAATTGGTCTAGTTTATATTTTTGTACTGTCAGCAATATCACCAGCATATAAGTTTATGCATTCCTTTGTTCGGGGAGTCTCCCTGGGACTTTCCAGTAGGCTCCCACACGTGTGTAATAAATACCATTGAAAGAGAGGAAGAAGTGTCTTGTCTTCATTTAAGGTAAAATGTTAAACACAACAATTGGTGCAGTTTACTCGGATCTGAATTGTCGACTGCGGCAGTTGGGGATTGAAAGAAGTACTGCTAGTAAAAGGGCCCATGACAAAATTTTCTGTTCTAGCAGTGTTTCTTTCATTTCCTGTACTTACCTGCTTTACAAATTTGCTATTGATAATTTTAAAGAAATGTAATAATTCCTCTCATTCAGTTGTTTTGAGGTAAGTGGTATGCATTTTATTTTTCTTTTCCCTCTGCTACTGATTGTGCAGTATAAGAGTGGATTAAAATGAAACACTGGCAACATAAGAGTGAAAGGAGATATGAGAGTGGGGAAAACAACGTTTACAAAATGTCATAGCTACCTCTGTAAAATACAGAATAGCTTATCGTGTGAAAATGCGAGCGAGTGTGGCAACCATAAAAGAGCCAGAAAGAGGTACACCAGCTGGTTATATGTATTTTCGTGTGTCCCGGGACAGCTGTATTTTTATAAGTTAGTGGGTCACCCTCACTGAGGACGATGGTAAACTCGCCTTTCCAGAAAATGGTAGTTTTAATAAAAATATTTTGCTTAATCTCCAAGGGAAATTAAAGAGAAAAGAGAGAAAAATACCAGGGTTGTGCTGGGCAGCATTTAATGATTGGATGACAGAGGAGAAAGAAAGAGAAAAGGATTCAGTTATTAGTAGTTTAAAGGATAATTAGCAGAAATTAAAATGGCAACTGAAAGAATTACAGCAAACTGCTAGTAATTTAGATATAGTAAATGTTAAATGTTTGAAGGACCCACCTTTTAAGGGGCTTTATCCTGTGAAGGAATTAGCTAAATTACAGATAACTGAATCGTCGGAAGACGATAATGCTTGGCTCCCCCCACCACCAACTACACCACCAATTGCACCCCCGCAGTATCAGCCCCCCCTCGCTCAACAAGGAGCAGGAGCACAGCAGCCAGATTCCACCACTAAAGACCCCACCCCTAAAGAAAGAGAATGAGCAGTGGACAGTCACTCTAGTGACTCAGATCCAGACACAAGCGATAGAAAAAAGGGACCAAAAACTCGTAGTAAGACTCATAAAGAAGCAAAAACCATAATGTATTTTAAAGCTAAACCCTACTATAAGGGTAAAGGAAAATGACATTTACACCGACGAAGGCATTTTGGTCAGTTCCCCGCTATAATTGACAGTGGGGATGGGTATTTTGGACCAGATAAATTTAATCCAGATTCATGGTTGCAGTCGTCAGATGACAGATTGTTACCTTTGAGGGAGGTACCTAACCCAGCTCATGCTAGAAGTGCGCAGGAACCACTGACCGTTGTAGTACCTAGGGTGTGGTCAGCGGTTGATTTTCAAGCCATTACTAAATTGTTACCACCTATTCCTACTAATCCAGCTAAGTTTCGGCGTGTGCTGGCAGGACATATTTGTTTAAAAAATACTACGATAGAAGAAGTTAAGGCAGTTCTTCAGTACGCCATAACAGCTGATCTGATGAAACGGATTTGGGACCATACCAGTGTCCCTACTCCGATTCCAAAACATGATGCAATCGGAGATAATGGGTTTGAAGCAGCTAGACAGCGTATAGTAGATGCTATCACAGTAATAGTTCCACCCACACCCAACTGGTCCAAAATCAAGTCAGTTCTTCAAAAAGAAGATGAACCTGTGGATGAGTATTTAAATCGACTCACTGAAGCCTTTGAGGCTTATTCTGGGTACCCCAAACCCACCGAAGGGCTGGCACAAAGTGGACTGTCAGCTGCTTTCGTAGATGGGTTACACCCACAAGTATGGGATAAGCTAAAGGAAGTGTGTTTAAACTGGCCTAGTCTTGGATTGCACGAATTAGTTACACAAGTGCAATACCTCTCCAACCACTTAGCACAGGAAAAAAAGGACTTACAAGAGAAATTGGTTAAAGCGCAGATTCAAATGTGCACTACCTTTGGGCAGCATGGACGGGGAAGAGGTGGACGCCAAGGGGCTGGAAACCAAAATAGACAAAACTGGCAGGAAAATCAATCAGCCACACCCCAAAATCAAATGGAGTGTTTCAATTGCGGCCAAGCAGGCCACTGGAGAAATGAATGTCCATATCTGGCTGAGCAACCTGCCCCACCCACTGATACGTCACCTCAGTGGAATTCTAATTGGACTCCATCCAATTGGCAGTCATCACAATGAAGGTTCCCTGAACAAAGACAACAGCAGTTATGCCCTTTTATACCTGTGGATCAAGATGGACCACATATTATGTTACTTGTCAAAAATAAACCGTACCCCTTCTTGATTAATACTGGACCATCCAAATCTATGTTAGCCGGCAAAGCAGCAATAAATGCCCCCCTCTCCAATAACGTAACTAGGGGGGGTAGGTGTCTCTGGCATTCCTATTGAATATTCTGAAACTATCCCAGTCCCAGTAACTTTGGGACCTTTACAAGACAATCATGCATTTTTAGTAGGACCCTCAGCACCTTTAAATTTATTGGGAAGAGATTTGCTCTGTAAGATGGGAGCAACTATCTTCTGTACCGCTGATGGAGTATATTTACAAGTACCTTCAGACAAACAGGATAGTATTTTGGCTACTTTAGATGAAAACGTCGCTCTGCAAACAATGTGTATGCAGTCCGACCTTGATAAGAATAAGCATTTAACCTCATTATCCTCTCATCTATGGACCACTCATGATAATGATGTTGGGTTTCTAATTTCAGCCACTCCTGTTACAACAACCTTAAAACCCAGAGCAAAGTTACCTCGGGTACCACAGTACCCTTTGACGGTAGAGGCCACATCTGGTATTGCCCCCATCATTTCTGCCCTGGTACAACAAGGAATTATAATACCTACAACAAGTCCATGTAATACCCCAATTCTACCAGTAAAGAAACCTGGTAAACAAAGCTTACAGATTTGTGCAAGACTTGCGAGAAGTCAATAAAGCCGTCTTGTCTGTTTTCCCAATTGTACCAAACCCAGCTACGATTTTAAGCTGTATCCCACCTACAGCACGTTGTTTTATGGTTATAGATATTTCATCAGCTTTCTTCTCTATCCCAGTACATGCAGATAGTCAGTATTTGTTTGCATTCACTTATAAAGGCCAACAGTATACTTGGACCCGACTACCCCAAGGGTATGTAGAATCTCCAACCCTGTTCTCCCGAGAGATGCACAGACAACTGCAGGATTTACAATTATCACCACGTTTAGTATTGGTTCAGTATGTAGATGATATTTTTATTGCTTCACAAGATACCCAGTCTTGTATAGAGGACACACTTCTAGTTTTAAGATTTTTAGCCGAACAAGGTTTTAAGGTAAATAAATCTAAATTGCAGTTTGCCCAAGAAAACGTACAATACCTGGGACACATCATTTCTATAGGTTCACATCAAATACTTCCAAGCAGAATCAACTCCATTCAGACTGCTCCCCGTCCTGTAACTCAGAGACAACTCAGGGGATTCCTTGGCCTAGCAGGTTATTGTAGACAATGGGTGCCCAATTTTTCAGAAATTTTGGCCCCTCTGTTACAGCTTCTAAAAAAGGAGGTCACAGACCCTTTGCCTTGGTCCTCTGTACATGAAAACGCCTTTCAGGCTATTAAAATGGCATTGATAAACCCACCTGCCCTGGGGCTCCCAGATTATTCTAAACCCTTTATTTTCTTCTGTTGTGAAAGAAATAAAACTGCCCTGGGCCTGCTGGCACAAGCACGCACAGGAGGCTATTGACCTATAGCATATTACAGTACTCAATTACACCCTGTTGCTTCTGGCTACCCACCCTGTTTACGAGCAGTGGCAGCCGCTGCTATTTTGATAGATATGGCAGCACCATTGACATTATGACATGACACTATATTAGCAGTACCTCATGTGGTACAAGCATTACTTTTAAAAACAAAAACTCAATATCTTTCTAATACTCGCCTCACTAAATATGAGTTAAGTTTATTAAGTAATCCCGCTGTTCAAATTACATGTTGCCCAAGACTAAACCCTGCTTCATTAATTCCAACTAGTGTCGAGGGCGAACCACATGACTGTGTGCTTGTAGTTAACACTGTTCTGTCTCCTAGATTAGATTTGCAAGATGTTCCTTTGCTTAATCCTGATTTAGTTCTTTTTGTAGATGGATCCTGTTTACGAAATAATTTTGGTGAACTTCAGGCTGCATGGTCAGTCTGCTCGCCATCTGAGGTTTTACAAACTGGACAATTACCACCTTCACTTCCGCACAAGCCGCGGAATTAGTGGCACTTTCGCATGCATGTAAAATGGCCAAAGACAGATCTGTTACTATTTATACTGATTCACGTTATGCCCATGGTGTTGTTCATGATTTTGGTACCCTATGGAAGGAAAGGGGGTTTTTGACATCCTCTGGGGCACCAATTAAAAATTACCTGTATATTGATCACCTCTTGCAGGATTTATTACCTTCCAAAATTGCTGTTGTCAAGTGTGCAGCTCACCAGTCTAATGACTCCCTAGAAGCTAAGGGAAATAATTTAGCTGACTGGGCTGCCAAGCAGGCTTCTCTTTCAAATTCTGTTATTTCTGAAGCCTATCTTACAAACAGTCACTTTTGACACTACTGTATTGAAAGCTTTACAAAGTGAAGCATCAGAATCAGAAAGAAAAACATGGCTGGCCCACAACCGTTTCTAACGCTCTGATTCAATTTGGCAGCACCCTGATGGCAGATTAATTTGCCCCACATCCATGTTAAATTCTCTTATAAAAGCATATCATTTGCCAGCTCATATAGGGGTACAAGCATTGATTAAACAAATCCAGAAGGATTGGTTTGCCCCAGGACTTTCTGCTTCTTTGCAACATTTTTTGAGCACATGCTCCATTTGTTTACAGGATAACATTTCAAAGGGCACTCAGCTCCCGCTCATCCTGTGCCAAAACTAATGGGACCGTTTTGTGCCTTACAATGGGACTTTATTGAACTTCCACCTTGTGCTCATTTTAACTATGTTTTGACTATTGTTGATATTTTTTTGGGGTGGTTAGAAGCCGACCCATGTGCTACAAATGATGCTATTACAGTTGCAAAAAGATTGTGTTATGAATTGATACCTCATTTTGGTGTTCCTTGTCAAATATATTCTGATCGAGGAACACATTTTACTGCTAAGTTAGTTGATTCATTGTGTACAGTGTTAGGCATTACTTTGAAATTTCATTGTCCATACAGACCACAGGCATCAGGTATTATTGAACGTATGAACCAGACCTTGAAAACCAGACTTGCTAAAGTCACTTCAGAAACAGGCCTAACTTGGGTACAGGCCTTACCACTAGCCTTGCTTTCTATGTGGTCACAACCGCATCCTACTAAGGGTCTTTCTCCAAATGAAATTCTCATGGGTCACCCTTTGCATATGCCCATGACACCACCACCACCTTTTTCTGAATATGATGCATTTGATAATGATATTCTTTTGTATTGCAAATCTCTTGTTTCTTTCTTACAGTTTCACCACTGACAAGTAGCAGCTGCTCAACATCTTCCTGATCCTTTTCTAGCCTCCACTTTGCAACCAGGGGATTGGGTCTACGTTAACTCCTTCTCTAGAAAAACGCTCTAGCCGCACTGGAAGGGGCCCTTCCTGGTTCTTCTAACGACGTCATCTGCTGTGCGACTGCAGGGATCTACAACTTGGATCCACATTTCACACATCAAAAAAGTTGTGCCATCTGAAGATCAACAGCCTTTACCTTTTTCAACTCCAGATTCTCCTCCCATTGCTACTCGTACTCACAGTAGAACTGTTCCAGTACCTGACAATGCCTAATATTTACCCTTTTGGAAAACTCCAAACTTTGGACACTACGCAAACTCAGCCACCATTTCCACAAAAACATTGGAGAATCATTTTGGTGGTCATTCTTGTTGTACTATTATTTTTGCTGTGGCCATTTTTATTTCCTGCTCCATCGATGCATCACACCAAGCGAGCTATTTGGCACCCACCTTTCAATACCTATCAAGCCATCAAATATGTTTATGCTTCTACATTCAACGTCTCTAACTGCTGGATCTGCACTTCCATTCCCTCCGTACATAGGGGATTGTCATTGGCTGCAGCTCCACTAAGTATCATTGATACATGGACTAGTCTACTTGACAACATTGCTAACATTAAACATCCAGTAAATCTATTGCATTACAACTTTCTCTCTGTCGCAATGGCACTCTGTGTTTCCGACGGAATTACTCAAGTCAACAGCACTGGACTCGAAAAATGGGATAAAGTATCTGCAACACGACAATCGAATACCAGTGCAATTATACAGAAAGGAAATGCCTAGCTTTGGGCTGTCGAGTTCCATTTGATGCCATTCAACCAGCATTGAAAAATGCCTCATTATTTGGTTCTCGCAATATCGTATTTCTTGTCATATTCCATGGCATAACTACGGGCAGTGACCATTCTTCAAATGTTACCACCCTGGTGCAGGACTGTTAGTTTATATGCGGGAGAAAGGCCTATAAATGGCTACCGGAAAACTGGTCTGGTAGCTGTTTCTTAGGTTATCTAGTCCCAGCCATGCGACATACATCTGCCTTACCTCAAGGAAAAATTCGGAACGTGCGAGAGGTTAAAAAGTTTGCCAATCCGTTAGGCCAAATTGATGCATCATGGATTTATCATCATGATTTAACTCATGCTGGCACCAAAGGACTATCTCATATGGACTTGGGTGATGATGTCATATTATGGGCTGGTATAATTCCAGCAGACAGAGCAGTAAAATCAATCTGGAAACTGAGAAAACTGTCTAAATTGCTTGAAGTATTAAGCAATGCCACATTTTCTGCCTTAGAACTAGTGACTGATGAACTGACTGCCATGAGAGCTGTAGTCCTCCAAAACCATATGGCTCTCGATGTCACCCTAGCGGCGAAAGGTGGAACTTGCGCTTTAATCCAGGAGGAGTGCTGCATGTTTATTCCTGACAATCAGCACGAAATTGAAAGTCATCTCAAACTCATTCAGAGAGTCTTCGAACTCTCTAATGTCAAGGAGGCCGATAACTCAAGGTGGACATGGCTAACTAACCTGTTCTGAGGTTGGTGAGGTGGACTTTTAAAGTTAATCCTATTAATCGCAGTATTAGCTCTTATTGCTTTTCTTGTTATGTTTTTAATCAAAGCATTGATTTTGAAATTAATGTCTTTTAAGACTACTAAAAAGGTGCCAAAGTTTTATATGCCTGCAGTTATGGATGATGAAATAAAAATATGTGACAATGTTGAAGGAACTAGCCACATGGTTATGTTAGACTTAGGGCAAATGTATGATAGACTAAATGGTGATGCTTACACAGCATCAAATGGGAGATTGTAGAATATGAATGGTCAAAGCATGTGTTCAAGGAGATTGAGTATGTGAAACCTGTATGTATCGATTTGAACTTTGTACTACGAACTGTTGAATAAACTGTGAATAGTGGAAAAGTACTGAAAAACAAGAGCCTATTTGATAGCAGGAAATGTGCCTTATATGGAAGTGTATCCGATTTTCTTTCTCTGCCTAGAGATGTAGTAATGTGAACTGCTTCAAGCCTACGGGCAAACCACTGATTGGTTAATTGTCTTTTGTACTATTTTAATTGGTCTAGTTTATATTTTTGTACTGTCAGCAATATCACCAGCATATAAGCTTATGTATTCCTTTGTTTGGGGAGTCTCCCTGGTACTTTCCAGTAGGCTCCCACACGTGTGTAATAAATACCACTGAAAGAGAGGAGGAAAAAGTGTCTTATCTTCATTTAAGGTAAAATGTTAAACACAACACCTTTCTCTCTCCAGGACCTCAATAGGACTCCCCACTGATACAGCTGTAGAGTTGAGTCCTCAGCCAAGTGTTCTAAGCCAAGTCCTCCACCACCCTCTCTGTGTCCCCGCTCCATGTAGCTGACACACACACTCTGATTTTCACACACAGACAAGACAGACAGACACACCTGTGAAAGGCTGGCACATATTTACTAGCTCTGCTACCTTTGCCTAGACTATAAGGTAGTTATACTGCCACCAGCCAACTACTCTACGGTTCTTACAAGGGTACCCAATTATACTGAATAAAATTAATACTAAAGCAAATAGTAGTGTTTGTCCAATGCAGCAAGCCTTTCAGGAGTGACCACAGTGTTGCAAAATAAATATAAGTACTCTCAAAGGTTAAACTATTCTCTAAAAGACCATCCACAATGAAAAGTTTAAATATATTTAATAATAAATAATAAAAGAAAATGAAAATACTAAATATCTATTTACAATAAACACAATCACAGGAAATATTAAAATAAAATGGATAGATTTACACAGATACAGAAAAACATTATCTAACTAATCTCACTATATTTTCCTGACAGATCTAAAGAAGTGCTGTTTCCTACTTACTTAATAAAGCAAGGCATGATTAAGTGAGTGAGTGGTCTTCCTTCTTTGTCAGGTTTCAAAAACAGACTGCCCTACTTCTCCTGGCATAGCTGGCAATACCTCACATCATCACACAGGTGTTTACTTTCATTGTGTGTCACCTCCCTCCCCCATTTGTTGTCCAATATGCCCTATCACCACTTGTCCTACCTCTGTCGGTATGTTAAACAGCCACTGTTAGCCTGGCTCTGTGGTATAAATGGACAAAGCACTTACTGCAACCTGCTCAGTTCTCCTTGGGGTGGTGAGGGCAGAAAGTGTTTCAGGAGCACACAGAGAAGTGCAATTTGTCTAGTGAAGGCAGAGAAAACTACTTCCTGTGCTTGAGGGGAATAGGTAGGGGATGCATGCTGACAGCATGAAATGTTAAAGGGAAGATCAGTGTGGACAGCCCACTGATAATCCCCCCTTTACCTCTACAAACTGGGTATCTGCTGAAGAACATAGGGTTAAAGATAAAAATCATCAAACTACCCACTAACAGCTGTCTAAATGATGCCCCATCCCAGTCAACCCTTGTCCCAGTGATGGAGAATGAATGGGACGATTAGCTGGGAAGGGGCTGATGGTCAGCAGGCAGTGGGAGCAAACAGCATAAATATACATCCACTGTTAAGCCCACCCTCCCTTTATATCAGCATGTTCTCTGTTGGCCTTTGCACATTTTTTAGGTTTGTTTTTTGTTCTACTATTTCCACAATTCTACCCTCTTTCCATATCTTGCCTTCCTCTTGCATCCTTCCCAAACAGCCTTCTAAAAGGGGGTACTTTATCCCCTTACTCCCTCTCCTACTTTCTCTTTGTCTTTGTATATTTTCCTCTACTTGCTCCACCCTAATCCCTACTGCCCTATACACCCATTTCCTCCCCATTTAATGTAATAAAAGTAGATATAAATATCTCTGAAAGCAATTTACTGTGGTTTCCAGCCACATATGTACACATGCTTAGGTGAGTAAATGCTATTTGCTCAACACTTGTCTTTGTAACACACCTGACAACAGCTGCAGGAAAGAACCTCTCATTGCAAAGCCTTCCATTTCTGTGAGTGGGTTTCTTAATTAGTAGCACCTTGGGCCATAAGAGTGCTACTAGTTAACGGATAATTACATTCAGGCTATGTTACACACCACTGTATCTCCACAGAAGCCTTAGTGAGATTGCCATAAGCATGTTTCTAAATACCAGGGAAATACACATACACAGAGAAAAGTGCAGAATGCATGAATATACCACATAATAAACCAGACCCCTATATATACATATATTTTTTATGTATATATCACACATACATACAGTAGGTATAAAAAGTGTATATACCCCTGTTAAAATGCCAGGTTTTTGTGATATAAAAAAAAATGAGAATACAATGAATCATTTCAAAACTTTTCCCACCTTTAATGTGACCTATAACCTGTATGATTCAATTGAAATACAAACATCTGTTAGGGGAAAAATATAAAAAAATAAAAAATGGACAATAAGTTGGTTGCATAAGTGTGCAAACCCTTAAACTAATATTTTGTTGAAGCATCTTTTGATTTAATTACAGAATTCAGTCTTTTTGGGTACACACCTGCCATCAATTAAAGAGACTCTGATTAACCTCAAATAAAGTTCAGCTGTCCTAGTAGGATTTTCATGGCATTTACTCAGTTGCCTGTTACAGCAAA
Organism: Protopterus annectens; assembly: GCF_019279795.1. Lineage (NCBI taxonomy): Eukaryota > Metazoa > Chordata > Ceratodontiformes > Protopteridae > Protopterus > Protopterus annectens. The sequence goes on along the minus strand of NC_056726.1, from coordinate 480,459,011 downwards.
AGCCATGGTTTGCAGACAGCTTACAAAGCATCAAAGGGATCTCATTGTTGAAAGGTATCAGTCAGGAGAAGGGTACAAAAAAATTTCCAAAGCATTGGATACACCATGGAACACAGTGAAGACAGTCATCAAAAAGTGGAGAAAATATGCAATAACAGTGATGTTGCAAAGAACTGGATGTCCCTCCAAAATGTTATGAAAAGATGAGACGAAAACTGGCCAGGGAGGCTGCCAAGAGACCTACAGCAACACCAAAGGAGCTGCAGAAATTTCTGGCAAGTACTGGTTGTGTACTACATGTCAGAACAATCTCCCATATTCTCCATATGTCTGGGCTATGGAGTAGGGTTGCAAGACGGAAGCCTTTTCTTACACAGAAAAGCATCCAGGCCCGGCTAAAATTTGCAAAACAATACAAGTCTCCCTAAAACATGTGGGAAAATGTGTTATGGTCTGATGAGACCAACACTGAACTTTTTTGCCAGAATTCCAAAAGGTACGTTTGGCGCAAAAACAACACTTCACATCACCAAATGAACACCATCCCCACGGTGAAGCATGGTGGTGGCAGTATCATGCTTTGGGGTTGCTTTTCTTCAGCTGGAACTGGGGCTTTATTCAAGGTGGAGGGAATTATGAGCATTTCCAAATACCAGTCACTTCTGGCCCAAAACCTTCAGGCGTCTGCTAGAAAGGTGAAGATGAGGAGGAATTTCACCTTTCAACATGACAATGACCTCAAGCATACATCCAAATCAACAAAAGAATGGCTTCACAAGAAGAAAATTAAAGTTTTGGAATGGCTCAGCCAAAGCCTAGACCTAAATCCAAGAGAAATTCTGTGGAGTGACCTGAAGATGGCTGTGCACAAGTGATGCCCTCGCAATCTGACAGATTTGGAGCAGTTTTGCAAGGAAGAGTGGGCAAATATTGCCCAGTCAAGATGTGCCATGCTGATAGACAAGAAGACTGAATGCTGTAAGTAAATCAAAAGTGCTTCAACAAAGTATTAGTTTAAGGGTGTGCACACTTATGCAACCAGCTTATTGTACGTCTTTTATTTTTTATATTTTTTCCCGTAACAGATTTTTTTTTTCAATTTAATTTTTTCAATTGAATTGTACAGGTTATAGGTCACATTAAAGGTGGGAAAAGTTTTGAAATGATTTATTGTGGTCTCATTTTCTATATCACAAAAACCTGGCATTTTAACAGGGGTGTGTACACGGGTTCCCTACGTTAGACCGACAGCTCGGAAGATCGACACGCAAAACACCGACGCCAGAAGAATGACAAAGCATATGACCAAGTCATAATCCCGATAGCAAAAACACCAACAGGAGTAACTTCTGAGTGCGACCCAGTAAGTGTGCGATAGTGAGGGACTTAGGGTTAGGGTGCGGGTAAGGAAAGTGTGCGATAGTGAGGGACTTAGGGTTAGGGTGCAGGTAAGGTGAGTGTGCGATAGTTATGGACCTTAGGGTTAGGGAGCGGGTAAGGTGAGTGTGCGATAGTTAAGGACCTTAGGGTTAGGGAGCGGGTAAGGTGAGTGTGCTATAGTTACGGACCATAGGGTTAGGGTTTGGGTTAAGGTTAGTGCATAGATGGTTTTGTGTAAGGTGTAGTGTAGGTTTTTAGGTTGGTTGTGTGTGTGTGTTTTGTGTAACAGTGAACTTTTTGTTTTGTTAAGTGTCAGGATTGTGGTGTGTCGGGCATGTGAACATTCGTGTTTTTGAGGTTTCGTTCTTTTGGCGTCGGTGTTTTGCGTGTCGATCTTCTGAGCTGTCAGTCTAACGTAGGGAACCCGTGTACACACACACACACACACTCATATATATATATATATATATATATATATATATATATATATAAAACTTAAGAAACTTTTGCCATTTTGGAAGGAACATAGAAGCTAGGCTATTCTCCATGTTTTGGTCAGTCTTTTATTCATTTAGGACTGACCAAAATGCTGAAAATAGCCTAGCATCTATGTTCCTTCCAAAACTTTCAAATAGCAAAGGTTTACATTTTTAAATAGCTGTTTATATGTTTGTGCTAGTGGCATTATTATACAGATCTATATATATATATATATATATATATATATATATATATATATATGTATATATATATACACACATACAGATATATATATATATATATATATATATATATATATATATATATATAGATATATATATATATATATATATATATATATATATATATATATATATATATATATATGGTTCTAGGTTATAACACCGACAGCACACAACATCGACAATGACATCACCGACACCACATCATCGACAGCTCACAAACACGACACCACACACACTCAACACATCATCACAACAACCAATAAACAAAACTAATTCCTGACCAAAACCACACACACAACACAAGCACACCTAAATCCTAACAAACAAACACTAAACCTTACATACACAACTATCCACTACCCTAACCGAAACCCTAACCCTAAGGTCCGTCACTATCGCACACTAACCTAACCCGCTCCCTGACCCTAACTCACTTAACCCGCCCCTAACCCAAACAAATTCACTACTGCACCCTTACCTAACCCGGCCTAACCTAACTCACTTAACCCGCCCTAACCCAAAACATTCACTACTGCACCCTTACCTAACTCGCGCCCTAACCCTAACTCACTTAACCCGCCCCTAACCCAAAACATTCACTACTGCACCCTTACCTAACTCGCGCCCTAACCCTAACTCACTTAACCCACCCCTACCCCTACAGACAGACAGACAGAAATTTTAAATCACAAGTAGCAGCTGGTTCGAAAGGACGGGCAGTTAGGGCAGCAAGAACCATATTCAAATCCCAAGGGGGGACAGGCTGAGATAAAGGAGGCCTAAGGAGCCAAGCCCCTTTAAGGAAAGCCTTACAAAGTTTGTGAGACATCAATGAAGGTTCAAAAGAAGCATGAAAATTAGAGATCGCTGCTAACTGAACCTTAATGGTAGAAACTGAAGAGCCCGACTGAAAAAGGGAGGCCAGAAAATTCAGAACCTCCGATACTGGTGCAGTGAGAGGATCTATACCCCGTTCTTGAGCCCAGAAGGCAAACCTTTTCCATTTACTGGAATAAAGTTTGATGGTGGAAGGTTTATGAGAAGAAGACAGTATGTGGACCACGTCCGGCGAAAGAGCATTGTCTCAGACTAAGGATGGAAGTGGAGTAACCATGCTGCCAACTTCAGGGACCTGAGAGACGGATGAAGCCGTCCTGACTGATGAGTCAACAGGTCTGGCACCGGATACAGAAACCATGGACCTTCTATCGCATGCCTCTGTAGGAAAGGAAACCAAACTTGACG